>NW_027662211.1:0-50004 GCF_963422515.1 Blennius ocellaris
AACTTCCCAGTAGTTTGAGACGATAAACGTGAGTTCAGAAACACGTTAATGCTGCATCAGCTTTAATATGAAGGCTGAACGCTGAGGGAACGAGGGAAGGAGGGAAGGAGGGAAGGAGGGAAGGAGGGAAGAAGGGAAGGAGGGGAAGGAGGGAAGGAGGGAACGGCTGCCGCCATCTTGGCTCCACTGTGGAGCGTCACTTCCTGTTTGACCCTCGTCATCAGTTCAGCTGGAGGGGAAACACTGATGGAGGGAGGGAGGACTCCTCCTCCTCCTCCTCCTCCTCCTCCTCCTCCTCCTCCTCCTCCTCATTCCTTCCTCCGGTTTGGCCGCATTATTGAAAACATCTGTCCTCTGCGACCACTAATAGGTAGCGCTCTCTCTCTCTCTCTCTCTCTCTCTCTCTCTCTCTCTCTCTCTCTCTCTCTCTCTCTCTCTCTCTCTCCCTCTCTCTCTCTCTCTCTCTCTCTCTCTCTCTCTCTCTCTCTCTCTCTCTCTCTCTCTCTCTCCTCTCTCTCTCTCTCTCTCTCTCTCTCTCTCTCTCTCTCTCTCTCTCTCTCTCTCGCTCTCTCTCTCTCTCTCATTTTCTCAGTCTCTCCCTCCCTCCCTCCCTCTCTCCATCCTTCATTCTCTCCTTCCAGGAATCAAACCTTTTTTTATTCTTTTCTTATGATAATTACAGAGCAGAGCTGAAATACTGACCACACACACACACACACACACACACACACACACACACACACACACACACACACATCCTGGAGCTATTTTTTCAGGCTGCGGTATCGGAGGAATTGAACCCACAACCCTCCAGAGCCTCGTCTTCAACTGCCTTTGTTCAGGAAACAAACTTCAACAGAAACGAGTCGTTTTTTCTGACTGACTGAGGGCCGGACACATCTTCATCTTCATCATCATCATCTCCATCTTTATCTTCATCCTCATCTTCATCCTCATCCTCATCTTCATCTTCATCTTTATCTTTATCTTTATCTTCACCTCCATCTTCATCTTCACCCTCATCTTCATCTTCATCTTCATCTCCATCCTCATCTTCATCTCCATCCTCATCTTCATCTTCACCTTCATCTTCATCCTCATCTTCATCTTCACCTCCACCTTCATCTTCCTCTCAGTCCAGACACACACAGAGTCTCTGAAGCTTGTTAAAGGTTAGACGACCTTTGACCTCCAGGACCGGGACTGATGCAGCGTCTGTCGTTGTCGTGTTTCGTCACGTTTCGTCATGTTTTTTCACGTTTCGTCATGTTTCATCGTGTTTCGTCATGTTTCGTCATGTTTTCTCATGTTTCGTCATGTTTCATCGTGTTTCGTCATGTTTCATCGTGTTTCGTCATGTTTCGTCATGTTTTCTCATGTTTCGTCATGTTTTGTCATGTTTTGTCATGTTTCATCGTGTTTCGTCATGTTTCATCGTGTTTCGTCATGTTTCGTCATGTTTCGTCATGTTTCGTCATGTTTTCTCATGTTTTGTCATGTTTTGTCATGTTTTGTCATGTTTCGTCATGTTTCATCGTGTTTCGTCATGTTTCGTCATGTTTCGTCATGTTTCGTCATGTTTCGTCGTGTTTCGTCATGTTTTTTCACGTTTCGTCATGTTTTCTCACGTTTCGTCGTGTTTCGTCATGTTTTTTCACGTTTCGTCATGTTTTTTCACGTTTCGTCGTGTTTCGTCATGTTTTTGCACGTTTCGTCATGTTTTCTCATGTTTCGTCATGTTTCGTCGTGTTTCGTCATGTTTCAGGTTTAGGTGAACGAGGACCACACGGAGGCCGCTCGTTGTCCGGCAGGTCATTTTCTCTCCAGCGTGGAACAAACCGGAGTGAAGCTCCACCCGGCTGCTCCATCAGGAGGCGGAGAGCGTCTCCAGCAGGTTTAGTTTCAGGTCCATCCAGGACGACTCCGGAGTTTCAGGGTCGTTTGGTGTCGTTTGGTGTCGTTTGGTGTCGTGAGCTCGTCAGCGGTGACGAGTCTCTCCGGTGTCTGGAGCCTGTTTGGTAAGGTCACGGGGTCGCGGGGTCACGGGGCCGTACGGACCGTCCACAGTCCAGGGCGCCGTGTTCATGGAGGCGTGACGGTGACTCAGGCCGTGAGGCGCCACCAGGTTAAGCCCCGCCCCCTGCAGGGCGCCGTGTTCATGGAGGCGTGACGGTGACTCAGGCCGTGAGGCGCCACCAGGTTAAGCCCCGCCCCCTGCAGGGCGCCGTGTTCATGGAGGCGTGACGGTGACTCAGGCCGCAGAGGAAGTGACTCACCTGGGATGTTGCTGCTCCGCGACCTGATGTTTCCTTCACACTGGCGTTTGGCTCGGTACAGGAGGCCGATCTGCTCCTCCTTCGTCAGAACGTCGTCGCCATGAACCTGCAACATACCACCATGTTGGACTGTCAAAATAAAACCACCATGTTGGATTGTCAAAAATAAAACCACCATGTTGGACTGTCAAAATAAAACCACCATGTTGGATTTTCAAAATAAAACCACCATGTTGGACTGTCAAAATAAAACCACCATGTTGGACCGTCAAAATAAAACCACCATGTTGGATTGTCAAAAATAAAACCACCATGTTGGACTGTCAAAATAAAACCACCATGTTGGACTGTCAAAATAAAACCCCCATGTTGGATTGTCAAAATAAAACCACCATGTTGGATTGTCAAAATAAAACCACCATGTTGGACTGTCAAAATAAAACCACCATGTTGGACTGTCAAAATAAAACCACCATGTTGGACCGTCAAAATAAAACCACCATGTTGGATTGTCAAAATAAAAGCACCATGTTGGACCGTCAAAATAAAACCACCATGTTGGATTGTCAAAATAAAACCACCATGTTGGACTGTCAAAATAAAACCACCATGTTGGACCATCAAAATAAAACCACCATGTTGGATTGTCAAAATAAAACCACCATGTTGGACTGTCAAAATAAAACCACCATGTTGGACCGTCAAAATAAAACCACCATGTTGGATTGTCAAAATAAAACCACCACGTTGGACTATCAGAATAAAACCACCATGTTGGATTGTCAAAATAAAACCACCACGTTGGACTATCAGAATAAAACCACCATGTTGGATTGTCAAAATAATACCACTATGTTGGACTGTCAAAATAAAACCACCATGTTGGATTGTTATTATAGCGACTGTCAAAATAATACCACCATGTTGGATTGTCAAAATAAAATCACCAGGTTGGACATTTTGAACACATTGCTGAGGGTCTGTAGTTGAAGGGTCAGGATCAGGATTAGAATCAGGATCAGGATTAGGATTAGGATTAGAACTAGGATCAGGATTACAATCAGGATTAGAACTAGGATCAGGGTTCAGATTAGAACTAGGATCAGGATTAAGATTAGAACTAGGATTAGGGTTCAGATTAGAACTAGAATCAGGATTAGGATAAGAATTAGGATTAGGACTAGGATCAGGGTTCAGATTAGGACTAGGATCAGGATTAGAATCAGGATCAGGATTAGGATTAGAACTAGGATCAGGATTAGGATCAGGATTAGGATTAGAACTAGGATCAGGATTAGGAATAGGATCAGGATTAGAACTAGGGTTCAGACTATCATGGATGATGCTGACCACCACCTGTCAGTCTCCTGAGGGGGCGGAGCCTATTGAAGACGGTCCCTGAATGGGGTCTTGTTGAGAAAGACGCCTCAAAGCCACTCGACTGGTTTTATTTCTGTCTGGAAACCAGAGGAAGCAGGAGGCCGAAGCTTTCAAAATAAAACCAATCAAAGCCCCGTTGTGAGTTTAAACTGTGTAAATAATCCCAGAATATCTGCGTCCGGCAACATTTCCACCGCTTCGGGTCTAAATCTGGGCGTCGAACCGCCAACCGCCGCTGAGCAAACAGCCTGTTGACAGAGACACGCCCCCAAAACCCCCAAACCCCGCCCCCCCCACAGCCTGGTGCTCCAGGTGAGGAGCTGAACCGGCACCGGCCTGCAGACACAGATTAACTTGCAGACACAGATTAACTTGCAGACACAGATTAACCTGCAGACACAGATTAACCTGCAGACACAGATTAACTTGCAGACACAGATTAACTTGCAGACACAGGTTAACCTGCAGACACAGATTAACTTGCAGACACAGATTAACCTGCAGACACAGATTAACTTGCAGACACAGGTTAACCTGCAGAGACAGGTTAACCTGCAGACACAGGTTAACCTGCAGACACAAGTTAACCTGCAGACACAAGTTAACCTGCAGAGACAGGTTAACCTGCAGACACAGGTTAACCTGCAGACACAAGTTAACCTGCAGACACAAGTTAACCTGCAGAGACAGGTTAACCTGCAGACACAGATTAACTTGCAGACACAGATTAACCTGCAGACACAGATTAACTTGCAGACACAGATTAACCTGCAGACACAGGTTAACTTGCAGAAACAGATTCACCTGCAGACGCAGATTAACCTGCAGACACAGGTTAACTTGCAGACACAGATTAACCTGCAGACACAGGTTAACTTGCAGACACAGATTAACCTGCAGACACAGATTAACTTGCAGACACAGATTAACTTGCAGACACAGGTTAACCTGCAGACACAGATTAACTTGCAGACACAGATTAACCTGCAGACACAGATTAACCTGCAGACACAGATTAACTTGCAGACACAGGTTAACCTGCAGACACAGGTTAACCTGCAGACACAAGTTAACCTGCAGACACAAGTTAACCTGCAGAGACAGGTTAACCTGCAGACACAGGTTAACCTGCAGACACAAGTTAACCTGCAGACACAAGTTAACCTGCAGAGACAGGTTAACCTGCAGACACAGATTAACTTGCAGACACAGATTAACCTGCAGACACAGATTAACTTGCAGACACAGATTAACCTGCAGACACAGGTTAACTTGCAGAAACAGATTCACCTGCAGACGCAGATTAACCTGCAGACACAGGTTAACTTGCAGACACAGATTAACCTGCAGACACAGGTTAACTTGCAGACACAGATTAACCTGCAGACACAGATTAACTTGCAGACACAGATTAACTTGCAGACACAGGTTAACTTGCAGACACAGATTAACCTGCAGACACAGATTAACCTGCAGACACAGGTTAACCTGCAGACACAGATTAACCTGCAGACACAGGTTAACTTGCAGAAACAGATTCACCTGCAGACGCAGATTAACCTGCAGACACAGGTTAACTTGCAGACACAGATTAACCTGCAGACACAGGTTAACTTGCAGACACAGATTAACCTGCAGACACAGATTAACTTGCAGACACAGATTAACTTGCAGACACAGGTTAACTTGCAGACACAGATTAACTTGCAGACACAGGTTAACCTGCAGACACAGGTTAACTTGCAGACACAGATTAACCTGCAGACACAGATTAACTTGCAGACACAAGTTAACCTGCAGACACAGATTAACCTGTAGACACAGGTTAACCTGCAGACACAGGTTAACTTGCAGACACAGATTAACCTGTAGACACAGGTTAACTTGCAGACACAGATTAACTTGCAGACACAGATTAACTTGCAGACACAGGTTAACCTGCAGACACAGGTTAACCTGCAGACACAGGTTAACTTGCAGACACAAGTTAACCTGCAGACACAGATTAACCTGCAGACACAGGTTAACCTGCAGACACAGGTTAACCTGCAGACACAGGTTAACTTGCAGACACAGATTAACTTGCAGACACAGATTAACCTGCAGACACAGGTTAACCTGCAGACACAGATTAACCTGCAGACACAGATTAACTTGCAGACACAGATTAACTTGCAGACACAGATTAACTTGCAGACACAGGTTAACCTGCAGACACAGGTTAACTTGCAGACACAGGTTAACTTGCAGACACAGATTAACCTGCAGACACAGATTAACTTGCAGACACAGGTTAACCTGCAGACACAGGTTAACTTGCAGACACAAGTTAACCTGCAGACACAGATTAACCTGTAGACACAGGTTAACCTGCAGACACAGGTTAACCTGCAGACACAGGTTAACTTGCAGACACAGATTAACTTGCAGACACAGATTAACTTGCAGACACAGGTTAACTTGCAGACACAAGTTAACCTGCAGACACAGGTTAACCTGCAGACACAGGTTAACTTGCAGACACAGATTAACTTGCAGACACAGATTAACTTGCAGACACAGGTTAACCTGCAGACACAGGTTAACTTGCAGACACAAGTTAACCTGCAGACACAGGTTAACCCCGCAGACACAGGCCAACCTTGCAGACACAAGTTAATCTGCAGACACAGATTAACCTGTAGACACAGATTAACCTGCAGAAACAGATTAACCTGCAGACACAGATTAACCTGCAGACACAGGTTAACCTACAGACACAGGCCAGGGCAGAGCAGCAGCAGCACTCCTGTCAGCTGCAGAGGGGGATTGTGGGTAACCAGCGTGGCCCCCGGGGGGCGGGGCCTCCAGAGGAAACATGGCGTCGCTCGGCTTTGGAGGGAAAATAAGAAGAGGAATGTTTTCTTCACTCGCCGCAAAACACAAAACCTCAAGTTTCTATTTGTGGGGCTGCGGCTCATTACTCAGGAACAGAGAGAGAAATAAATAAATAACCAAGGGTTTTTATTTGGACGAGAATGTCCTCATGTGGACAGACGAGTGGAGTTTGTCCTCCGTCACCAGCGGAGTGGAGTTTTACTGGCGGAGCTGCGGTGAAGCAGTCATTTCCTCCAGAGGAGCTCCGGCAGAAAAACACCAAACAAAAAGCCCCCGATGCTAAAAACACTCCTCGCCACCGCCAAGCCACTTCAGTCCCGGCCGTCGCCGGCTGGATTTCAAAACAAAGCGCCGATGTGAACGTCTAAAATAAGAAAAACAGTCTGACCAATTAAAAAAAAAAAAGGGTTTCCAGTGAAAAGTGGAAACACGACTTGTTGAAAACGAGGCGGAACTTTCCTGGAATCTCCGAGTCGTCGTGACTCGTCCTGGACTGCAGCTTTTATTTTGACAGTCACCGTAAGTCTTCAGGCAACCGCATGGTTTTCGGCTCCGCCTCTCGACCTACAGCCCCGCCTCTCGACCTATAGCCCCGCCTCTCAATATATAGCCCCGCTTCTCGACCTATAGCCCCGCCTCTCGACCAATAGCCCCGCCTCTCGACCTATAGCCCCGCCTCCCTCTCCATGACATCAGCCAACAACGGCAACATGGCGGACGACATGCTGCAGGAGCTGCTGATGCTCGTCATGCAAACGAGTCGTCGTGGTAACGAGTCGTCGTGGAAACGAGCTTTCATGGTAACGAGTCATCATGGTAACGAGTCGTCATGGTAACGATCTGTCACGGCAACAAGTCATCATGGTAACGAGTCGTCATGGCAACACGTCATTATGGTAACTAGTTGTCCTGGTGACGTCACGTGACTGCAGCTCATCGGGAGGCTGGCGAGGACAAACAGTGTCCAGCTTAGCGAGGACAAACAGTGTCCATCTTAGGGAGGACAAACAGTGTCCATCTTAGGGAGGACAAACAGTGTCCATCTTAGGGAGGACAAACGGTGTCCAGCTTAGCGAGGACAAACAGTGTCCATCTTAGGGAGGACAAACGGTGTCCAGCTTAGCGAGGACAAACGGTGTCCACCCCAGTGAGGACAAACCGTGTCCTGCCCGGTGAAGACAAACGGTGTCCAGTTTAGTGAGGACAAACGGTGTCCACCCCAGCGAGGACAAACGGTGTCCAGTTTAGCGAGGACAAATGGTGTCCAGCCTGGTGAGGACAGCGTCCAGCTTAGTGAGGACAAACAGTGTCCAGCTTAGCGAGGACAAACAGTGTCCAGCCCGGCGAGGACAAACTGTGTCAGCTTAGCGAGGACAAACAGTGTCCAGCTTAGTGAGGACAAACAGTGTCCAGCCCGGCGAGGACAAACTGTGTCCAGCTTAGCAAGGACAAACAGTGTCCAGCTTAGCAAGGACAAACGGTGTCCAGCTTAGCGAGGACAAACGGTGTCCACCCCAGCGAGGACAAACGGTGTCCAGTTTAGCGAGGACAAATGGTGTCCAGCCTGGTGAGGACAGCGTCCAGCTTAGTGAGGACAAACAGTGTCCAGCTTAGCGAGGACAAACAGTGTCCAGCCCGGCGAGGACAAACTGTGTCAGCTTAGCGAGGACAAACAGTGTCCAGCTTAGTGAGGACAAACAGTGTCCAGCTTAGCGAGGACAAACAGTGTCCAGCCCGGCGAGGACAAACAGTGTCCAGCTTAGCAAGGACAAACAGTGTCCAGCCCGGCGAGGACAAACAGTGTCCAGCTTAGCAAGGACAAACAGTGTCCAGCCCGGCGAGGACAAACAGTGTCCAGCCCGGCGAGGACAAACTGTGTCCAGCTTAGCAAGGACAAGCAGTGTCCAGCTTAGCAAGGACAAACAGTGTCCTGCCCGGTGAAGACAAACAGTGTCCAGCCCGGCGAGGACAAACAGTGTCCAGCCCGGCGAGGACAAACAGTGTCCAGCCCGGCGAGGACAAACCCGCCACTTCCCAGAATGGCGCTCTCTGTGGGCACGTCTCTCGGGGACGACGGGACTCTCGGGGGGACGGCGGTACGAGTCCAGCTCACACTTCGTCACGCGCACGATAAATAAAACGGGGTAAATATTGACGGCGTCCCCGTGAAGACGCTCCGTTATGGACGAGACGTCCACTGTTTGTTCTGCGTACTTGTTTTGGTCGGCTGCCGTTCTTCACGCCGAAAACCAACATTCACTTCCTTGTTGTTGGCGTCAGTTCAGGACCACGTCCCCCGGGGGTGTGTGTGTGTGTGTGTGTGTGTGTGTGTGTGTGTGTGTGTGTGTGTGTGTGTGTGTGTGTGTGTGTGTGTGTGTGTGTGTGTGTGTGTGTGTGCGTAGGAACTGTAGAAACTAGTAACTTTTGGCTGCAGGATCAGGTTCCTGATATTCTGGACTCTGAGTCACTGCCACTGACTCAACGCTGCAATTTACATTTGATGACGAAACCACAGACCACAGACTGCCTGTCCTCTGGAGAGCTACAGACCGTCTGTCCTCTGGAACAGCTACAGACCGTCTGTCCTCTGGACCAACTACAGACCGCCTGTCCTCTGGAGAGCTACAGACCGTCTGTCCTCTGGACCAACTACAGACCGTCTGTCCTCTGGAGAGCTACAGACCGTCTGTCCTCTGGAACAGCTACAGACCGTCTGTCCTCTGGAGAGCTACAGACCGCCTGTCCTCTGGAGAGCTACAGACCGTCTGTCCTCTGGAGAGCTACAGACCGCCTGTCCTCTGGAACAGCTACAGACCGTCTGTCCTCTGGAGAGCTACAGACCACAGCGTGACTCAGAGCAGCGTTCGGTTCCTAATTACAGACTGAGAGCAGCTCTGCTGGAAACTCAGGAGTCGTTTCACCTCCACCACTGCTCCGTCCCTCCGTCAGTCCCTCCATCAGTCCCTCCATCAGTCCCTCCACAGTCCCTCCGTCAGTCCCTCCACAGCCCCTCCGTCAATCCCTCCACAGTCCCTCCGTCAGTCCCTCCACAGTCCCTCCGTCAGTCCCTCCACAGTCCCTCCGTCAGTCCCTCCACAGCCCCTTCACCAGTCCCTCCATCAGTCCCTCCATCAGTCCCTCCACCAGTCCCTCCACAGTCCCTCCGTCAGTCCCTCCACAGTCCCTCCATCAGTCCCTCCGTCAGTCCCTCCGTCAGTCCCTCCATCAGTCCCTCCACAGTCCCTCCGTCAGTCCCTCCACAGTCCCTCCGTCAATCCCTCCACAGTCCCTCCGTCAGTCCCTCCGTCAGTCCCTCCACCAGTCCCTCCACAGTCCCTCCGTCAGTCCCTCCACAGCCCCTTCACAGTCCCTCCGTCAGTCCCTCCATCAGTCCCTCCACAGCCCCTTCACCAGTCCCTCCGTCAGTCCCTCCACAGTCCCTCCACAGTCCCTCCGTCAGTCCCTCCACAGTCCCTCCACAGTCCCTCCGTCAGTCCCTCCATCAGTCCCTCCGTCAGTCCCTCCACCAGTCCCTCCACCAGTCCCTCCATCGGTGGATTAAAAACATTTATTCCCAGAGGATTAACAATCTCTCCACCATGACGTCTCTAATCCTCCACCGGGACCAGCAGCAGCCTTTTCCTGCAGCCCAGATGTTACAACCTCTGGTTCCCCACAACAAACAACAACAACAACGACAACAACAACAACAACATGAGCGGACGATGAGATGAAGGATTATATTTTCAATAACACTTATTGTAGAAGTTTAACTGGTAACTGATGTGAACTAGACCTGAACACAACCAGGTGATTAAATATAAACTATATCAGTGCAGGAACCTTAGACCCCCCCCTCCTCCCCCCCCCCCCCCCCCTCCTCCCTCCCCCCCCCCCCCATGTCCTCATACACCCTGAATCTCATTTACATGAGAAACTCATTTATATTCTCATGTACTACCCAGCCTCTGTTTATTCACACTCTATAATTTATCCTGATTTAAACTCTAAAGATTCTAAAGTTTATTTTCTTGATCGCGACTCGAAACATTTTTACATTTATTGATTTAAATGAGTTGGTTGTTTTTAATCTCATGAATTAATTTACGATCCGTCACTTTAAATGGTTCTGATCTGGAATCAGTCCGACTCACATCCTGAATATTTTAGTCTGAGTCTGATCTGAACACACACACACACGCACACGCACACACACACACACACACACACACACACACACACACACACACACACACACACACACACACACACACACACACACACACACACACACACACACACACACCCTGACATGTAAGCGTGATTTTTCCCTGCTCAGTGTCGCGGCGGTCGCCATGGCGACGTGGAGCCTGGGGATGTTTGGAGAGTCCAGGTCGCCTCCTCCTCCTCCTCCTCCTCCTCCTCCTCCTCCTCCTCCTCCTCCTTACCCACGATGCACCTCCTGCTCAGTCCACTCCGACGAGACGGGGACATTGTCCTCCCGTCCTCCTCCGAGTGGACTGGAGGAGGTGAGGGGGAGGAGTCCAGGAGAGCTGCTGACCTCTGACCTCTGACTGGTCCTCCACCAGTCCAACCTCCTGTCCCCCGTCCCTCCTGTCCTGCTGGGCGTCCACAGGCTTGGTCCTCCAGGAGGAGACGGACAGACTCCTGGAGGACCAGTTCCTCTGATACCTGCTGGAGCTGCTACTGCTACTGGTACTGCTGCTGGTACTGCTACTGCTGCTGGTACTGCTGCTGGTACTGCTACTGCTGCTACTGCTACTGGTACTGCTGCTGGTACTGCTACTGCTACTGGTACTGCTGCTGCTGCTGCTGGTACTGCTGCTGGTACTGGTACTGGTACTGCTACTGGTACTGCTGCTGCTGCTGGTACTGCTGCTGGTACTGGTACTGCTACTGCTGCTGGTACTGCTACTGCTGGTACTGCTACTGCTGCTGGTACTGCTGCTGCTGGTACTGCTGCTGGTACTGGTACTGGTACTGCTGCTGCTGCTGGTACTGCTGCTGGTACTGGTACTGCTACTGCTGCTGGTACTGCTACTGCTGGTACTGCTACTGCTGGTACTGCTACTGCTGCTGGTACTGTTGCTGGTACTGCTACTGCTGCTGCTGGTACTGCTACTGCTGGTACTGCTACTGCTGCTGCTATTGCTACTGGTACTGCTGCTGGTACTGTTGCTGGCACTGGGACTGCTACTGGTACTGCTGCTGGTACTGCTACTGGTACTGCTACTGCTGCTGGTACTGCTACTGCTGCTGCTATTGCTACTGGTACTGCTGCTGGTACTGTTGCTGGCACTGGGACTGCTACTGGTACTGCTGCTGCTACTGCTGGTACTGGGACTGCTGCTGCTACTGCTGGTACTGGTACTGCTACTAGTACTGCTGTTGCTGCTACTGCTGCTGGTACTGCTACTGGTACTGCTGCTGGTACTGCTACTGCTGCTGGTACTGCTACTGGTACTGCTGCTGGTACTGCTACTGCTGCTGGTACTGGTACTGCTACTACATTCTTCAGCTGGAGACTTTAAGCAACGCCGAGGTCAAGAAAACACCGTGCTTCCTGAGTCAAACACTGAAACCCAATGCTGAGAGAACACACACACACACACACACACACACACACACACACACACACACACACACACACACACACACACACACACACACACACACACACACACACACACACACACACACACACACACACACACACACACACACACACACAGAGTAGCTCCATTAAATTAGCCGTTGAGGAGAAACAAAGATGTTCTCTGGTTGTTTTTTCACTCTGATCTTAGGCCTGTCCTCCATCATCCCTTCATCCATCATCCCTTCATCCATCATCCCTTCATCCATCATCCCTTCATCCATCATCCCTTCATCCATCATCCACCACCCATCCTCCATCATTCATCCCTTCATCCATCATCCACCACCCATCCTCCATCATTCATCCCTTCATCCATCATCCACCACCCATCCTCCATCATTCATCCCTTCATCCATCATCCACCACCCATCCTCCATCATTCATCCCTTCATCCATCATCCACCACCCATCCTCCATCATTCATCCCTTCATCCATCATCCACCACCCATCCTCCATCATTCATCCCTTCATCCATCATCCACCACCCATTCATCCATCATTCATCCATCATCCATCCATCATCCCTTCATCCATTCATCCCTTCATCCATCATGCATCATCCATTCATCCCTTCATCCATCATGTATCATCCATCATCCCTTCATCCTTCATCCATCATCCCTTCATCCTTCATGCATCATCCCTTCATCCATTCAACCATCATCCTTCATCCATCATCCCTTCATCCATCATCCACCACCCATCATCCATTCATCCATCATTCATCCATCATTCATCCATCATCCCTTCATCCATCATGCATCATCCCTTCATCCTTCATCCATCATCCCTTCATCCTTCATACATCATCCCATCATCCCTTCATCCATCATCCCTTCATCCATCATCCCTTCATCCATTCAACCATCATCCTTCATCCATCATCCCTTCATCCTTCATACATCATCCCATCATCCCTTCATCCATCATCCCTTCATCCATCATCCATTCAACCATCATCCATTCATCCCTTCATCCATCATCCCTTCATCCTCCTACCAGACCGTCGGGTCACGAGGAAGAAGTTCTGGGCCTCCAGCTAATAGGATCAGTGAGTGAAGCCTGTTGAACCAGGACCAGTCTGCTGCGTCTGTCCCTGGTTCCTCCTGTCCTCCATGGTTCCTCCTGTCCTCCCTGGTCCCTCCTGTCCTCCCTGGTCCCTCCTGTCGTCCCTGTCCTCCCTGGTTCCTCCTGTCCTCCCTGGTCCCTCCTGTCCTCCCTGGTTGCTCCTGTCCTCCCTGGTTCCTCCTGTCCTCCCTGGTCCCTCCTGTCCTCCCTGGTCCCTCCGGTCCTCCCTGGTTCCTCCTGTCCTCCCTGGTCCCTCCTGTCCTCCCTGGTCCCTCCGGTCCTCCCTGGTTCCTCCTGTCCTCCCTGGTTCCTCCTGTCCTCCCTGGTCCCTCCTGTCCTCCCTGGTCGCTCCTGTCCTCCCTGGTTCCTCCTGTCCTCCCTGGTCCCTCCTGTCCTCCCTGGTCCCTCCGGTCCTCCCTGGTCCCTCCTGTCCTCCCTGGTCCCTCCGGTCCTCCCTGGTTCCTCCTGTCCTCCCTGGTCCCTCCTGTCGTCCCTGGTCCCTCCTGTCCTCCCTGGTTCCTCCTGTCCTCCCTGGTTCCTCCTGTCCTCCCTGGTCCCTCCTGTCCTCCCTGGTTCCTCCTGTCCTCCCTGGTTGCTCCTGTCCTCCCTGGTCCCTCCGGTCCTCCCTGGTTCCTCCTGTCCTCCCTGGTCCCTCCTGTCCTCCCTGGTCCCTCCGGTCCTCCCTGGTTCCTCCTGTCCTCCCTGGTTCCTCCTGTCCTCCCTGGTCCCTCCTGTCCTCCCTGGTCCCTCCTGTCGTCCCTGTCCTCCCTGGTTCCTCCTGTCCTCCCTGGTCCCTCCTGTCCTCCCTGGTTGCTCCTGTCCTCCCTGGTTCCTCCTGTCCTCCCTGGTTCCTCCTGTCCTCCCTGGTCCCTCCTGTCCTCCCTGGTCCCTCCGGTCCTCCCTGGTTCCTCCTGTCCTCCCTGGTCCCTCCTGTCCTCCCTGGTCCCTCCGGTCCTCCCTGGTTCCTCCTGTCCTCCCTGGTTCCTCCTGTCCTCCCTGGTCCCTCCTGTCCTCCCTGGTCGCTCCTGTCCTCCCTGGTTCCTCCTGTCCTCCCTGGTCCCTCCTGTCCTCCCTGGTCCCTCCGGTCCTCCCTGGTCCCTCCTGTCCTCCCTGGTCCCTCCGGTCCTCCCTGGTTCCTCCTGTCCTCCCTGGTCCCTCCTGTCCTCCCTGGTTCCTCCTGTCGTCCCTGGTCCCTCCTGTCCTCCCTGGTTCCTCCTGTCCTCCCTGGTTCCTCCTGTCCTCCCTGGTCCCTCCTGTCCTCCCTGGTTCCTCCTGTCCTCCCTGGTTGCTCCTGTCCTCCCTGGTTCCTCCTGTCCTCCCTGGTCCCTCCTGTCCTCCCTGGTCCCTCCGGTCCTCCCTGGTTCCTCCTGTCCTCCCTGGTTCCTCCTGTCCTCCCTGGTCCCTCCTGTCCTCCCTGGTCCCTCCGGTCCTCCCTGGTCCCTCCTGTCCTCCCTGGTCCCTCCTGTCCTCCCTGGTTCCTCCAGTCCTCCCTGGTTGCTCCTGTCCTCCCCTTGCAATAAATATACTAAATGTATTGCAATAAATATATGAAATATAATACAATAAATATATGGAATATACAACAATAAATATACGAAATATACTGCAATAAATATACTAAATGTACTGCAATGAATATATGAAACATACTGCAATAAATATACGAAATATACTACAATAAATATACTAAATGTACTGCAATGAATATACTAAATATACTGCAATGAATATATGAAACATACTGCAATAAATATACTAAATGTACTGCAATGAATATACTAAATATACTGCAATGAATATATGAAACATACTGCAATAAATATACTAAATGTACTGCAATAAATATACTAAATATACTGCAATGAATATATGAAATATACTGCAATAAATATATGAAAGATACTGTAATGAATAAACTGCAATGAATATATGAGATATACTGCAATAAATATACTAAATGTACCGCAATAAATATGGTAAAAATACTGCAATACATATACTAAATATACTACAATGAATATACTAAATATAGTGAATAAACTGCAGCTCAGCTCTGACGTCTCTGGTCCACTGCGGTTCAACCAGACCTCATCAGCCAAAACACACTGTGTGTGTGTGTGTGTGTGTGTGTGTGTGTTGTGTGTGTGTGTGTGTGTGTGTGTGTGTGTGTGTGTTCAGCTATGGCAACATTTGAAAGCATTATAAATGACATTATTGTGAGCAGCTGTGGTCGACAGCAGCTGGACGATGGAGACGGAATTAGATGCTTGTCTCTTGTCTCATCTCGTCTCTTGTCTCGTCTCTTCTCTTGTCTCGTCTCGTCTCTTGTCTCGTCTCGTCTCTTCTCTCGTCTCGTCTCGTCTCTTGTCTCGTCTCTTGTCTCGTCTCGTCTCTTGTCTCGTCTCGTCTCTTGTCTCGTCTCGTCTCTTGTCTCGTCTCGTCTCTTGTCTCGTCTCGTCTCTTGTCTCGTCTCTGTGTTTTAACCTGCTGCCAAACAATCACTGATAAATACAATAACTTGAGTGATGAAGGAGTGATGATGAAGTGATTATGAAGTGATGAAGCAGTGATGAAGGAGTGATGATGAAGTGATGAAGGAGTGATGATGAAGTGATGGAGTGATTATGAAGTGATGATGGAACGATGATGAAGTGATGAAGGAGTGATGATGAAGTGATGGAGTGATGAAGTGATGGAGTGATGAAGGAGTGATGATGAAGTGATGGAGTGATGATGAAGTGATGGAGTGATGATGAAGTGATGGAGTGATGATGAAGTGATGAAGGAGTGATGATGAAGTGATGGAGTGATTATGAAGTGATGATGGAACTATGATGAAGTGATGAAGGAGTGATGATGAAGTGATGGAGTGATGAAGTGATGAAGGAGTGATGATGAAGTGATGGAGTGATGATGAAGTGATGGAGTGATGATGAAGTGATGGAGTGATGATGAAGTGATGATGAAGTGATGAAGGAGTGATGGAGTGATGAAGGAGTGATGAAGTGATGAAGGAGTGATGATGAAGTAGTGATGATGGAGTGATGAAGGAGTGATGATGAAGTAGTGATGATGGAGTGATGAAGGAGTGATGATGAAGTGATGAAGGAGTGATGGAGTGATTATGAAGTGATGATGGAGTGATGATGAAGTGATGATGAAGTGATGAAGGAGTGATGGAGTGATGAAGGAGTGATGGAGTGATGAAGTGATGAAGGAGTGATGATGAAGTGATGAAGTAGTGATGATGAAGTAGTGATGATGGAGTGATGATGAAGTGATGAAGGAGTGATGGAGTGATTATGAAGTGATGATGGAGTGATGATGAAGTGATGATGAAGTGATGAAGGAGTGATGGAGTGATGAAGGAGTGATGGAGGAGTGATGAAGTGATGAAGGAGTGATGATGAAGTGATGAAGTAGTGATGATGGAGTGATGATGGAGTGATGATGAAGTGATGATGCAGTGATGAAGGAGTGATGAAGTGATGAAGGAGTGATGATGAAGTAGTGATTATGAAGTGATGAAGGAGTGATGAAGGAGTGACGATGAAGTGATGGAGTGATGATGAAGTGATGGAGTGATTATGAAGTGATGATGGAACGATGATGAAGTGATGAAGGAGTGATGATGAAGTAGTGATGATGCAGTGATGAAGGAGTGATGAAGTGATGAAGGAGTGATGATGAAGTAGTGATGAAGTGATGAAGGAGTGATGATGAAGTGATGAAGTAGTGATGATGGAGTGATGATGGAGTGATGATGCAGTGATGAAGGAGTGATGAAGTGATGAAGGAGTGATGATGAAGTAGTGATTATGAAGTGATGAAGGAGTGATGAAGGAGTGACGATGAAGTGATGGAGTGATGATGAAGTGATGGAGTGATTATGAAGTGATGATGGAACGATGATGAAGTGATGAAGGAGTGATGATGAAGTAGTGATGATGCAGTGATGAAGGAGTGATGAAGTGATGAAGGAGTGATGATGAAGTGATGAAGTAGTGATGATGGAGTGATGATGGAGTGATGATGAAGTGATGAAGGAGTGATGATGAAGTGATGGAGTGATGATGAAGTGATGGAGTGATGATGAAGTGATGGAGTGATGATGAAGTGATGATGAAGTGATGAAGGAGTGATGGAGTGATGAAGGAGTGATGAAGTGATGAAGGAGTGATGATGAAGTAGTGATGATGGAGTGATGAAGGAGTGATGATGAAGTAGTGATGATGGAGTGATGAAGGAGTGATGATGAAGTGATGAAGGAGTGATGGAGTGATTATGAAGTGATGATGGAGTGATGATGAAGTGATGATGAAGTGATGAAGGAGTGATGGAGTGATGAAGGAGTGATGGAGTGATGAAGTGATGAAGGAGTGATGATGAAGTGATGAAGTAGTGATGATGAAGTAGTGATGATGGAGTGATGATGAAGTGATGAAGGAGTGATGGAGTGATTATGAAGTGATGATGGAGTGATGATGAAGTGATGATGAAGTGATGAAGGAGTGATGGAGTGATGAAGGAGTGATGGAGGAGTGATGAAGTGATGAAGGAGTGATGATGAAGTGATGAAGTAGTGATGATGGAGTGATGATGGAGTGATGATGAAGTGATGATGCAGTGATGAAGGAGTGATGAAGTGATGAAGGAGTGATGATGAAGTAGTGATTATGAAGTGATGAAGGAGTGATGAAGGAGTGACGATGAAGTGATGGAGTGATGATGAAGTGATGGAGTGATTATGAAGTGATGATGGAACGATGATGAAGTGATGAAGGAGTGATGATGAAGTAGTGATGATGCAGTGATGAAGGAGTGATGAAGTGATGAAGGAGTGATGATGAAGTAGTGATGAAGTGATGAAGGAGTGATGATGAAGTGATGAAGTAGTGATGATGGAGTGATGATGGAGTGATGATGCAGTGATGAAGGAGTGATGAAGTGATGAAGGAGTGATGATGAAGTAGTGATTATGAAGTGATGAAGGAGTGATGAAGGAGTGACGATGAAGTGATGGAGTGATGATGAAGTGATGGAGTGATTATGAAGTGATGATGGAACGATGATGAAGTGATGAAGGAGTGATGATGAAGTGATGGAGTGATGATGAAGTGATGAAGGAGTGATGATGAAGTGATGATGGAGTGATTATGAAGTGATGATGGAACGATGATGAAGTGATGAAGGAGTGATGATGAAGTAGTGATGATGCAGTGATGAAGGAGTGATGAAGTGATGAAGGAGTGATGATGAAGTAGTGATGAAGGAGTGATGATGAAGTGATGAAGACTCACCAGACAGAACCCTCCCAGCAGCCAGAGGAGCAGCAGGTCGCGGCTGCGGAGCGAAGAGGATCCCATCCCGGTCCCGGTCCGGTCCGGTCCGGGCGGGTCAGAGTCCCGGTCCCGGTCCGGTCCGGTCCGGGCGGGTCAGAGTCCCGGTCCCGGTCCGGTCCGGTCCGGGCGGGTCAGAGTCCCGCGCGGCGCGGCAGCAGATGCTGATGAAGCAGATTAAATAATTTAATCTACTTAACTCTCTTCAAAGTGCAGCGCCTCCATCTGCCGCTGCAGTAACGTGGAGTACTCAGTAATCCCGCCGCTGGCAGCCTGAACTCATAGTAACGTGGAGTACTCAGTAATCCCGCCGCTGGCAGCCTGAACTCATAGTAACGTGGAGTACTCAGTAATCCCGCCGCTGGCAGCCTGAACTCATAGTAACGTGGAGTACTCAGTAATCCCGCCGCTGGCAGCCTGAACTCATAGTAACGCGGAGTACTCAGTAATCCCGGCGCTGGCAGCCTGAACTCATAGTAACGTGGAGTACTCAGTAATCCCGCCGCTGGCAGCCTGAACTCATAGTAACGTGGAGTACTCAGTAATCCCGCCGCTGGCAGCCTGAACTCATAGTAACGCGGAGTACTCAGTAATCCCGCCGCTGGCAGCCTGAACTCATAGTAACGTGGAGTACTCAGTAATCCCGCCGCTGGCAGCCTGAACTCATAGTAACGTGGAGTACTCAGTAATCCCGCCGCTCCTCTGAAATCACCTCCACATGTCAGACTATTTCTGTCCTTGCGGCTGCGGTGGAACTTCAAAAGGTTCTTTGTAGGGAAGGAACCTCAGTATTTTTAAATTCCCCCTCAGACCAACTTAAACACTCCAGGCTGGAGCTTTTCTCCCCGGCTGCTGGTACTGGAACTGGTACTGCTGCTGGTACTGGTACTGCTGCTGGTACTGCTACTGGTACTGGTACTGCTGCCGCTGCGCCCTGGTGCACGCGCCCGGCCGGGTGTCTCCATCAGCCGCGCGCAATGTCAGAACCTCACGAACGTCCAGAACCTCCTCACACACGTGTCTCCCCGGGGGGGGTGGGGTGGGGGGGGGGGGTTGTCGGTTCGGTTCCCCCCAGCCGTCCCTCAAGCGCTCCGGACCGGAGGAAAGTGTCCCGGAACCGCGGCGGCGGAGGACGAGCCGGTTCTCACGGCAGCGGCTCCAGATGTGGCAGCCAGCCGGTCGGCCGTGGTGAGCAGCGGCTGTGTGTGTGTGTGTGTGTGTGTGTGTGTGTGTGTGCGGATGGAAAAGGGGCAGGCGCGAGCGCGGCGCTCATTGGTGCGCCGCCTCTTACGTTGGAGTAAACCGCGGCTCCGAAATGACATATTTTCTCAAACAAACTGCTTATTGACCGGAGCGCCGCTCCGCAGCCAAACCGCCGGTCCTCCCGGAAAACTGCTGCTGCTGCTGCTGGGCGAGGAGGCGCGATGGGGGGGGGGGGGGGGGGGGGGGGGAGTACTGCCACTACTGCAGAGTACTGCCACTACTGCAAAGTACTGCCACTACTGCACTCTGTACTGCAACTAATACACTGTACTGTGACTACTGCACTGTACTGCAACTACTACACTGTACTGTGACTACTACATACTGTACTGCAACTACTACACTGTACTGTGACTACTGCACTGTACTGCAACTACTACACTGTACTGTGACTACTACACTGTACTGCAACTAATACACTCTGTACAGTGACTGCTACACATTGTACTGCAACTAATACACTGTACTGTGACTACTGCACTGTACTGCAACTACTACACTGTACTGCAACTAATACACTCTGTACAGTGACTGCTACACATTGTACTGCAACTACTACACTGTACTGTGACTACTACACTGTACTGCAACTACTACACTGTACTGTGACTACTACATACTGTACTGCAACTACTACACTGTACTGTGACTACTGCACTGTACTGCAACTACTACACTGTACTGTGACTACTGCACTGTACTGCAACTACTACACTGTACTGTGACTACTGCACTGTACTGCAACTACTACACTGTACTGTGACTACTACATACTGTACTGCAACTACTACACTGTACTGTGACTACTGCACTGTACTGCAACTACTACACTGTACTGTGACTACTGCACTGTACTGCAACTACTACACTGTACTGTGACTACTACATACTGTACTGCAACTACTACACTGTACTGTGACTACTGCACTGTACTGCAACTACTACACTGTACTGTGACTACTGCACTGTACTGCAACTACTACACTGTACTGTGACTACTGCACTGTACTGCAACTACTACACTGTACTGTGACTACTACACTGTACTGTGACTACTACACTGTACTGCAACTACTACACTGTACTGTGACTACTACACTGTACTGCAACTACTACACTGTACTGTGACTACTACATACTGTACTGCAACTACTACACTGTACTGCAACTACTACACTGTACTGTGACTACTACACTGTACTGCAACTACTACACTGTACTGTGACTACTACATACTGTACTGCAACTACTACACTGTACTGCAACTACTACACTGTACTGTGACTACTACACTGTACTGCAACTACTACACAGTGTACTGCAAATACTACACATTGTACTGCAACTACTACACTGTACTGTGACTACTGCACTCTGTACTGCAACTACTACACTGTACTGTGACTACTGCACTCTGTACTGCAACTACTACACTGTACTGCCACTACTGCACTCTGTACTGCAACTACTACACTCTGTACTGCAACTACTGCACTCTGTACTGCAACTAATACACTCTGTACAGTGACTGCTACACACTGTACTGCAACTACTACACTGTACTGCAACTACTACACTGTACTGTGACTACTGCACTCTGTACTGCAACTACTACACTGTACTGCAACTACTACATACTGTACTGCAACTACTACACTGTACTGCAACTACTACACTGTACTGCAACTACTACATACTGTACTGCAACTACTACACTGTACTGTGACTACTGCACTCTGTACTGCAACTAATACACTCTGTACAGTGACTACTACAATGTACTGCAACTACTACACTCTGTACTGCAACTACTACACTGTAC
Organism: Blennius ocellaris; assembly: GCF_963422515.1. Taxonomy (NCBI): domain Eukaryota; kingdom Metazoa; phylum Chordata; class Actinopteri; order Blenniiformes; family Blenniidae; genus Blennius; species Blennius ocellaris. The sequence continues at coordinate 21,704 of NW_027662211.1, forward strand.
TGTGACTACTACATACTGTACTGCAACTACTACACAGTGTACTGCAAATACTACACATTGTACTGCAACTACTACACGGTACTGTGACTACTGCACTCTATACTGTGACTACTACACTCTGTACTGCAACTAATACACTCTGTACTGTGACTACTACACTCTGTACTGCAACTAATACACTCTGTACTGCAACTAATACACTCTATACTGTGACTACTACACTCTGTACTGCAACAAATACACTCTGTACTGCGACTACTACACTCTGTATTGCGACTACTACACTCTGTACTGCAACTACTACACTCTGTACTGCGACTACTGCACTCTGTACTGCAACTACTACACTCTGTACTGCAACTACTACACTGTACTGTAACTACTACACACGGTACTGCAACTACTACACTATGTACAGTGACTACTACACTGTACTGCAACTACTACACTCTGTACAGTGACTACTACAATGTACTGCAACTACTACACTCTGTACTGCAACTACTACACTGTACTGAAACTACTACACACTGTACTGAAACTACTACACTGTACAGTGACTACTACACTGTACTGAAACTACTACACACTGTACTGAAACTACTACACTGTACAGTGACTACTACACAGTGTACAGTGACTGCTACACTGTACTGAAACTACTACACTGTACAGTGACTACTACACTGTACTGAAACTACTATACACTGTACTGAAACTACTACACTGTACAGTGACTACTACACTGTACTGAAACTACTACACACTGTACTGAAACTACTACACTGTACAGTGACTACTACACTGTACTGAAACTACTACACACTGTACTGAAACTACTACACTGTACAGTGACTACTACAGTACAGAACAGCAGGTTCTCAGTACTGCCCCCTGGAGGCTGATTTCAGAAGAAGCCCTGTATAATATTTACTTTATAAACGTTTATCTTCGTCTCCAAACCTTTTTTCCAAACACAAACCTTGTAAAACAGAATTTGAGGTTCTATTGACTACTAGTGTTGTTCTACCTCTAATAATAATAATAATAATAATTATTATTATATTTTATACACTAATGTGATCACCTTTCCTAACTCCTTAGGAAGCCTCCTAACTCCTTTAGGAAACCTAACTCCTTTCCTAACTTCATAGGAAGCCTCCTAACTCCTTTAGGAAACCCAACTCCTTTCCTAACTCCTTAGGAAGCCTCCTAGCTCCTTTGGGAAGCCTCCTAACACCTTTCCTAACTCCTTAGGAAGCCTCCTTTCAGCAGAAAGTCGATAGATAAGAAGAAAGGCGAGACTTTTTGGACAGACCCTCTGGAATCTGGCCTTGTCTCATATGCTAATGCTAAGCTATCTAGCTCAGCATTAGCATTATAAAGCCTTGAAAGCATTGGCATTATGTCACAGTGCACATATTAGCATGTTAGTTCATCCCCAAAGCACACATTGGCCTGTTAGCTTGTTTATGTCACAGCGCACATTAGCACGTTAGCTAGCGAACGCACTGCATGTTAGGTAGTTCCTAAACCGCATATTAGCATGTTAGCTCATCCACAAAGCACACATTGGCATGTTAGCTTGTTTATGTAGCACATGACAGCAGGTCAGCCCATAAACAAGGGATTTTGCAGTGTTGCCCAATCCCGGGTGTCGAATTACACATTCCTGCAGTTGATGACATCATCAGAGTGCGCCAGGACAGATTTTATGCAAATATTTTGGAAACAAGTCCTCTGATTCCACAGTTTTGGGGCAAATATTTGGATAAAATGTACATTTCTTGAGAGGAAAATCTGTCGTCCCGAACCGATCAGCTGGCGTCTCCTGGAACGTCTGTCCGTCCCAAACCGGCGTCTCCCAGGACGTCTGTCCGTCCTGAACCAATCAGACGGTGTCTCCCAGGACGTCTGTCCCTTCCTGAACCAATCAGCTGGCGTCTCCCAGGACGTCTGTCCGTCCTGAACCAACCAGACGGCGTCTCCCAGGACGTCTGTCCATCTGTCCATCCTGAACCAATCAGACGGCGTCTCCCAGGACGTCTGTCCGTCCTGAACCAATCAGACGGCGTCTCCCAGGACGTCTGTCCGTCCTGAACCAACCAGACGGCGTCTCCCAGGACGTCTGTCCATCCTGAACCAATCAGACGGTGTCTCCCAGGACGTCTGTCCATCCTGAACCAATCAGACGGCGTCTCCCAGGACGTCTGTCCATCCTGAACCAATCAGACGGTGTCTCCCAGGACGTCTGTCCGTCCTGAACCAACCAGACGGCCTCTCCCAGGACGTCTGTCCGTCCTGAACCAATCAGACGGCGTCTCCCAGGACGTCTGTCCATCTGTCCATCCTGAACCAATCAGACGGTGTCTCCCAGGACGTCTGTCCCGTCCTGAACCAACCAGACGGCGTCTCCCAGGACGTCTGTCCATCTGTCCATCCTGAACCAATCAGACGGTGTCTCCCAGGACGTCTGTCCATCTGTCCATCCTGAACCAATCAGACGGTGTCTCCCAGGACGTCTGTCCGTCCTGAACCAACCAGACGGCGTCTCCCAGGACGTCTGTCCATCTGTCCATCCTGAACCAATCAGACGGTGTCTCCCAGGACGTCTGTCCGTCCTGAACCAATCAGACGGTGTCTCCCAGGACGTCTGTCCATCTGTCCATCCTGAACCAATCAGACGGTGTCTCCCAGGACGTCTGTCTGTCCTGAACCAACCAGACGGCGTCTCCCAGGACGTCTGTCCGTCCTGAACCAATCAGACGGTGTCTCCCAGGACGTCTGTCCGTCCTGAACCAACCAGACGGCGTCTCCCAGGACGTCTGTCCGTCCTGAACCAACCAGACGGCGTCTCCCAGGACGTCTGTCCATCTGTCCATCCTGAACTAATCAGACGGTGTCTCCCAGGACGTCTGTCCCGTCCTGAACCAATCAGACGGCGTCTCCCACCTGCAAACCGTCGAGTGATTGTTGCTGCTGAGAATCAATACGGAGCTCGTCAATAGAGCTGATCATGGAGTCCTGACGGGAGGATGGAGGGATGGAGGGATGGAGGGAGGGATGGAGGGAGGGATGAGGGATGGAGGGAGGGATGGAGGGAGGGATGGAGGGATGGAGGGAGGGATGGAGGGAGGGATGGAGGGATGGAGGGAGGGATGAGGGAGGGATGGACAGATACAAGCTTCTACAGGCAGAGGAACAACAACTCGTCTCTTAATCAATGGACCTGATCAGCAGGACGAGACATCTGCAGGGTCAGCCTGAGGCCAAGTCCCCCCCCCCCCCCCCCAGTAGAATCAACAGAATCAGTAGAATGAACAGAATTAGTAGAATTAGTAGAATCAACAGAATCAGTAGAATCAACAGAATCAGTAGAATTAGTAGAATCAACAGAATCAGTAGAATCAACAGAATCAACAGAATCAGTAGAATCAACGGAATTAGTAGAATCAACAGAATCAGTAGAATCAACAGAATCGGTAGAATTAGTAGAATCAACAGAATCAGTAGAATCAACAGAATCAGTAGAATTAGTAGAATCAACAGAATCAGTAGAATTAGTAGAATCAACAGAATCAGTAGAATCAACAGAATCAACAGAATCAGTAGAATCAACAGAATCAGTAGAATCAGTAGAATCAACAGAATCAGTAGAATCAGCAGAATCAATAGAATTAGTAGAATCAACAGAATCAGAAGAAATCAACAGAATCAGTAGAATCAACAGAATCAGTAGAATCAATAGAATTAGTAGAATCAACAGAATCAGCAGAATCAACAGAATCAGTAGAATCAACAGAATCAGTAGAATCAACAGAATCAGTAGAATCAGCAGAATCAGTAGAATCAGCAGAATCGGTAGAATCAGCAGAATCAATAGAATCAACAGAATCAGCAGAATCAACAGAATCAGTAGAATCAGCAGAATCAATAGAATTAGTAGAATCAACAGAATCAGCAGAATCAACAGAATCAGTAGAATCAACAGAATCAGTAGAATCAGCAGAATCAGTAGAATCAGCAGAATCGGTAGAATCAGCAGAATCAATAGAATTAGTAGAATGAACAGAATCAGTAGAATCAACAGAATCAACAGAATCAGTAGAATTAGTAGAATCAACAGAATCAGTAGAATTAGTAGAATCAACAGAATCAGTAGAATCAGCAGAATCGGTAGAATCAGCAGAATCAATAGAATTAGTAGAATCAACAGAATCAACAGAATCAGTAGAATCAACAGAATCAACAGAATCAGTAGAATTAGTAGAATCAACAGAATCAGTAGAATTAGTAGAATCAACAGAATCAGTAGAATCAACAGAATCAGTAGAATCAACAGAATCAGCAGAATGAGTAGAATCAGTAGAATCAACAGAATCAGTAGAATCAACAATCAGTAGAATGAACAGAATCAGCAGAATCAGTAGAATCAGTAGAATTAGTAGAATCAACAGAATCAGTAGAATTAGTAGAATCAACAGAATCAGTAGAATCAGCAGAATCGGTAGAATCAGCAGAATCAATAGAATTAGTAGAATCAACAGAATCAGTAGAATCAACAGAATCAGTAGAATTAGTAGAATCAACAGAATCAGTAGAATTAGTAGAATCAACAGAATCAGTAGAATCAACAGAATCAGTAGAATCAACAGAATCAGCAGAATGAGTAGAATCAGTAGAATCAACAGAATCAGTAGAATCAACAATCCGTAGAATCAACAGAATCAGTAGAATGAACAGAATCAGTAGAATGAACAGAATCAGTAGAATGAACAGAATCAGTAGAATCAGTAGAATGAACAGAATCAGTAGAATGAACAGAATCAGTAGAATCAACGGAATCAGTAGAATCAGCTCTCCAGTGCTTCGTGACTGTTTGACGTTATTTCTTCTACAAATCGTGACAAAATGAAGTGAATTCCTTCAGAAGTGCGACACTGATGGAAACATTAAATATAGAACGACGTGTCGGTTTGTCACGTGTTGAAAAATCCCCTGGGATTAATAAAGCATCTCTACTCTACTCTACTCTATTCTGTTCTGTTCTACTCTAGTAGAAAAAGCTTCAGTTCACTTTGAATTCAACATGACTGCTGCTGAGGAAAACGCCTTTAACTCAATGTCAGCCCAGTGTGTGTGTGTGTGTGTGTGTGTGTGAGTGTGTGTGTGTGTGAGTGTGTGTGTGTGCTGACCTCTGGTATTCTCAGTGTGGTTGTGTAACAGTGTTGACCTCCCAGTAAAGGTCACAGCCGCCTGAAGGTCACGTGACCGGGAACAATTGTCTTTATGTCGTCTGCACTGGAGCGCCTGAACGCCACAGCGCCGCGGTGCCACATGCCGCCGCAGCGCCGCGGTGCCACATGCCGCCGCAGCGCCGCGGTGCCACATGCCGCCGCGGTGCCACATGCCGCCTGCAAATAGCGGCATCACGTGTTCGTCGTGCTTCAACAGTTTGTCTGCCAGGATGTTGGTCATGTCGTCAATCGACAGGAGTCAGACCTGTGTGTGTGTGTGTGTGTGTGTGTGTGTGTCTGTGTGTGTGTGTGTGTGTGGATGAGGCTGCTCCTCATTACTCCTCTGCGCTCGTCCAGGTGGAGGTCAGAGGTCAGAGGTCAGCGGCGGTGGTAAAGGTCACTCCTTCAGCTTGTGAACCAGGAGGAACCTTCACCTGATGAAATCACCATCATCATCATCATGGGTGGAGGATGATGGAAGGTGGAGGAGGATGATGGAGGGTGGAGGAGGATGGATGGTGGAGGAAGATGATGGAGGGTGGAGGATGGAGGATGGATGGTGGAGGATGATGGAGGGTGGAGGAGGATGATGGAGGAGGATGATGGAGGGTGAAGGAGGAGGATGGAGGGTGGAGGAGGATGGATGGTGGAGGATGATGGAGGGTGGAGGAGTATGATGGAAGGTGGAGGAGGATGGAACATGATGATGGTGGAGGATGATGGAGGGTGGAGGAGGATGGAGGATGATGGAGGATGATGGAGGATGGATGAGGATGATGGAGGATGGAGGGTGGAGGATGATGGAGGGTGGAGGAGGATGGAGGATGATGGAGGGTGGAGGAGGATGATGGAGGGTGGAGGATGATGGAGGGTGACGGAGGACTGGTGAGCTCAGGTCCATATTGTTCCTCTGACAGTGAAGGTGAACGATCATTAAACGGATACAGAGCATTCGTTTGGCCACGCCCCCTTCAGGGCGCTCCACCCCCGGACGGCGCTCCGCCTCCACCCACAACCGCCTCACAAACCACCAAAGCTCAACAAGCTTGTTTCGATGGTGACGGAGGCTCGGTGGAGCTCCAGACCGACGGCTAATCACCGGCCATTAGTGTTCATCACGCCGCTCTAGGCTCCGCCCCCTTCACTCTGCAATCATCATCAACATCATCATCAGCGTCCCCTCCCCCGTGATCAGCAGCCGCTCTGCAGCGGGGGCAAGGTCACACACACACACACACACACACACACACACACACACACACACACACACACACACACACACACACACACACACACACACACACACACACACACACACACACACACACACACACACACACACACACACACACACTTAAATAGATCAAAAAGCCTCTCCTTTTATAGTGCTCACAGTGTTGAGGGTGAGGGTGGAGGGGGGGGTGGGGGTGGAGGTGGAGGGGGGGGGGGGGGTGGGGGTGTCACCTGGACGGTGGATAAAGGGGCCACGACCTCTGCAGCAGTGTCCTCGTCTTCCCGTCCTCGTCTTCGTCGCTCCACCTCCTGATGGCGCCGAAGAAGAAAGAGGAGCCCAAACCTGCTGCACCTGCGGCCCCCGGACCCCCCGGACCCCCCGAGGCCCCCGACCCCCCCAGGGTCCTGGACTTCGACCCGGCTTCTGTGACGGTAAAGGAACCTGCATGAACGTAGACACACCGGGAGGACACTGTGTGTGTGTGTGTGTGAGTGTGTGAGAGTGAGTGAGTGTGTGTGTGTGTGTGTGTGTGTGTGAGAGTGTGTGTGTGTGTGTGTGAGTGTAATGAGTGTGTGAGTGTGAGAGTGTGTGTGTGTGTGTGTGAGTGTGTGTGTAATGAGTGTGTGAGTGTGAGAGAGTGTGTGTGTGTGTGAGTGTGTGTGTGAGTGTGAGAGAGTGTGTGTGTGTGAGTGTGTGTGTAATGTGTGTGTGTGAGAGTGTGAGTGTGTGTGTAATGTGTGTGTGTGAGTGTGAGTGTGTGAGTGTGTGTGAGAGTGTGTGTGAGTGTGTGTGTGAGTGTGTGTGAGAGTGTGTGTGAGTGTGAGTGTGTGTGTAATGTGTGTGTGTGAGTGTGTGTGAGTGTGAGTGTGTGTAATGAGTGTGTGTGTGAGTGTGAGAGAGTGTGTGTGTGTGAGAGTGTGTGTGAGTGTGTGTGTAATGTGTGTGTGTGAGAGTGTGAGTGTGAGTGTGTGTGTGTGTGTAATGTGTGTGTGTGAGTGTGTGTGAGAGTGAGTGTGTGTGTAATGTGTGTGTGTGAGTGTGTGTGTGAGTGTGTGTGTGTGAGTGTGTGTGAGTGTGAGTGTGTGTGTAATGTGTGTGTGTGAGTGTGTGTGAGTGTGAGTGTGTGTGTAATGTGTGTGTGTGAGTGTGTGTGAGAGTGTGTGTGAGTGTGTGTGTAATGTGTGTGTGTGAGTGTGTGTGTGTGTAATGTGTGTGTGTGAGTGTGTGTGAGTGTGTGTGTAATGTGTGTGTGTGAGTGTGTGTGAGTGTGAGTGTGTGTGTAATATGTGTGTGTGTATGTGTGTGTGTGTGTCAGCAGCACAGCAGCAGAACCAGAGCCTCTAGTGGTTGAAGTCCAGAACTGCAGATCTTGAAATGATGTTTATTTTCTTTCTACCATAAAACCCAGACTGAGCCAGAACCTGGTTCTGGTCTAGAACGTGGAGAACCTTCCAGGCAGGCTCTGGTCTAGAACGTGGAGAACCTTCCAGGCAGGTTCTGGTCTAGAACGTGGAGAACCTTCCAGGCAGGTTCTGGTCTAGAACGTGGAGAACCTTCCAGGCAGGTTCTGGTCTAGAACGTGGAGAACCTTCCAGGCAGGTTCTGGTCTAGAACGTGGAGAACCTTCCAGGCAGGCTCATTGAGGTTCCAGACTAATATATATAAGAAAAGAACCCAGAAAGCAGGATGACGTCTTCAGACGTGGAGGTTCTATAAATAACAGGGTTCCAGTGGGTCTGCCGGGTCCAGGAGGAGAACCTGATCCTGCTGACAGCAGAAACCCCCTCCTGGACCGACGGACCGCGGTTCTAACCACGGACCACCCAGACCCTGGAACCTCTGATAATTACAGCTTCTCACATTTCTACATAGTTTGATAAAGTCTGAGGCTCATGGAGGAAACAGTGAGGACTCCACCCCCCCTACACCCCCCCCCCCCCCCCACACCCCCCCTACACCCCCCCCCCCCCCCCACACCCCCCCTACACCCCCCCGCCCCCCCCCCCCCCCCCCCCCCACACACACAACCCCCCACTTAACCACTGGTAACTCAACCAGTGTAAATCAACAGTCAATGAAAACGTTCTCGAGGTTCTAGAGCAGCAGAGGTTCTTTGTTTCCAGAATGAAAAGCAGAGACTGAAAGTGGACGTTCCTCCTCTTCTTCTTCTTCCTACTCCTCCTCTTCCTCTTTGTCTTCCTCCTCCTCCTCCTCCTCCTCCTTTGTCTTCCTTCTCTTCCTCCTCCTCCTCTTCTTCCTCCTCCTCTTCTTCCTCCTCTTTGTCTTCCTCATCTTCCTCCTCTTATTCTTCCTCATCTTCTTCTTCCTCCTACTCCTCCTCTTCCTCTTTGTCTTCCTCCTCCTCCTCCTCCTCCTCCTTTGTCTTCCTCCTCTTCCTCCTCCTCCTCTTCTTCCTCCTCTTCGTCTTCCTCCTCTTTGTCTTCCTCATCTTCCTCCTCTTATTCTTCCTCATCTTCTTCTTCCTCCTCCTCCTCCTCTTCTTCTTCCTCCTCCTCCTCCTCCTCCTCTTCCTCCTCTTCCTCCTCCTCGACTGTAACAATGATTTATTCTGTTGTTCTTTGTTTTCCAGCTGGAGTTCAGCCCCGAGCAGATTGAAGGTGAGTTGTCATGACGACCGTCGGTTCTTTACAGCTGGAGGAGGCTGTGGTTCTCCGGTGGTCTGAGAGAGAACCTTCAGGGACCTGCTGTGGTTCTCCGGTGGTTCTGAGAGAGAACCTTCAGGGACCTGCTGTGGTTCTCCTGTCCTCCTTCAGGAGAACCACCTTAAAGAACCGTGTTCTGCCTCCAGACTTCAGAGACGCGTTCCAGCTGTTTGACCGGACGCCGGCCAGCGAGATGAAGATCTCGTCCTCCCAGTGTGGAGACCTGATCCGGGCCCTGGGACAGAACCCCACCAACGCTCAGGTCCTCTACGTCCTGGGGAGGCCCAAGGCCGAAGGTCAGTGGACGGGGAGGGACAGGGGACGGGGTGGGACAGTGGACAGAGTGGGTCAGTGGACAGTGGATGGGGAGGGACAGGGGACAGGGTGGGTCAGTGGACAGAGTGGGTCAGTGGACGGGGAGGGACAGGGGACGGGGTGGGTCAGTGGACAGTGGATGGGGAGGGACAGGGGACAGGGTGGGTCAGTGGACAGAGTGGGTCAGTGGACGGGGAGGGACAGGGGACGGGGTGGGTCAGTGGACAGAGTGGGTCACTGGACAGTGGACGGGGAGGGACAGGGGACGGGGTGGGGCAGTGGACAGGGTGGGTCAGTGGACAGTGGACGGGGTGGGACTGTGGACATAGTGGGACAGTAAGTGGGGTGGGACAGTGGACGGGGCGGGACAGGGGACAGAGTGGGACAGTGGACAGGGTGGTATTGTGGACAGGGTGGGACAATAGACCGGGTGGGACAATAGACCGGATGGGACTGTGGACAGGGTGGGACAGTGGACATAGTGGGTCAGTGGACGGAGTGGGAGAGTAGATGGGGTGGGACAGTGGACAGAGTGGGTCAGTGGACAGTGGATAGGGTGGGACAGTGGACAAGGTGGGATTGAGAACAGAGTGGGACAGTGGACGGGGTGGGACTGTGGACAGGGTGGGTCAGTGGACAGAGTGGGTCAGTGGACAGTGGACGGGGAGGGACAGGGGACAGGGTGGGATTGTGGACAGGGTGGGACAATAGACCGGGTGGGACAGTGGACAGAGTGGGAGAGTAGATGGGGTGGGACTGTGGACATTGTGGGACAATGGACAGGTGGACGTCCCAGCACCTCCCGTCCGTCCCCCTCAGACATGCAGACCAGGATGCTGGACTTCCAGGACTTCCTCCCGATGCACCAACACGTCTGCTCGTCCCGGGACGGAGGGACGTTTGAGGACTTCCTGGAGGGACTGAGGGTCTTTGACAAGGAGGGCAACGGCACCGTGATGGGGGCGGAGCTACGTCACGTCCTCGCCACTCTGGGTGAGTGTTTAGCAGCTGGCTGACGGAGGCGTGTGACGGAGGTGTGTGATGGAGGTGTGTGATGGAGGTGTGACGGAGGTGTGTGGCGGAGGTGTAACGGAGGTGTGTGATGGAGGCGTGTGACGGAGGTGTGTGATGGAGGTGTGTGATGGAGGTGTGTGGCGGAGGTGTGTGATGGAGGTGTAACGGAGGTGTGTGATGGAGGCGTGTGACGGAGGTGTGTGATGGAGGCGTGTGACGGAGGTGTGTGATGGAGGTGTAACGGAGGTGTGTGATGGAGGCGTGTGACGGAGGTGTGTGATGGAGGTGTGTGACGGAGGTGTGTGATGGAGGTGTGTGATGGAGGCGTGTGACGGAGGTGTGTGATGGAGGTGTGATGGAGGTGTGTGATGGAGGCGTGTGACGGAGGTGTGTGATGGAAGTGTGACGGAGGTGTGTGATGGAGGTGTGTGATGGAGGTGTGACGGAGGTGTGTGATGGAGGTGTGTGGCGGAGGTGTGACAGAGGTGTGTGATGGAGGCGTGTGACGGAGGTTTGTGACAGAGGTGTGTGATGGTTTGTGATGGAGGTGTGTGACGGAGGTTTGTGACGAAGGTTTGTGATGGATGTTTATGACGGAGGTGGTGTGTGACAGAGGTGTGTGATGGAGGTGTGACGGAGGTGTGACGGAGGTGTGTGACGGAGGTGTGTGACGAAGGTTTGTGATGGATGTTTATGACGGAGGTGGTGTGTGACGGAGGTGTGTGATGGATGTTTATGATGGAGATGGTGTGTGACGGAGGTGTGTGACGGAGGTGTGTGGCTGCAGGAGAGAAGATGACGGAGGAGGAGGTGGAGCTCCTGATGCAGAACCAGGAAGACGCCAACGGCTGCATCAACTACGAGGCCTTCGTCAAATACCTGATGTCCTCCTGAAGCCTGGCCGCCAGGGGGCGGAGCCTCGCCTCCAGGGGGCGGGGCCTCGTCACCAGGGGGCGGGGCCTCACTGTGCTTCACCAGTTCAGTCTGTGTTTTGGTTTGAAATTTTCTGTTTCCAGCAAATAAAAGTTGTCTAGAGCCACAAAACACGTTTCATGATGGGAAATAAAGGAAAGGTAGCTTTAAGCTCCGCCTCCTCCTGGTTCCTGTCGCTTCTCCACCTCCTCCTGGTTCCTGTCGCTTCTCCACCTCCTCCTGGTTCCTGTCACTTCTCCACCTCCTCCTGGTTTCTGTCACTTCTCCACCTCCTCCTGGTTTCTGTCGCTTCTCCACCTCCTCCTGGTTCCTGTCGCTTCTCCACCTCCTCCTGGTTCCTGTCGCTTCTCCACCTCCTCCTGGTTTCTGTCACTTCTCCACCTCCTTTTCAGCTTTTCTTCAGGTTGATTTTCAGCTTAAGCTTCAGTAGAAACTAGGAGGTGCCCAGCCACCACCTGGGTACAAGTACAGGTACAAGTACGGGTACAAGTACAGGTACAAGTACGGGTACAAGTACGGGTACAAGTACAGGTACAAGTACGGGTACAAGTACAGGTACAAGTACGGGTACAAGTACGGGTACAAGTACAGGTACAAGTACGGGTACAAGTACGGGTACAAGGGAAAACCTTCACCAATAAAAAAAAAAGTTAAAAAGAAAAAAATGAGTTTTTAACTGCATGCCGTAGAATGCAGAAGAACGAAGTAGAACCCAGTAGAATGCAGTAGAACTCAGGAGAACACAGTAGAATGCAGGAGAACGCAGTAGAACTCAGGAGAACTCAGTAGAACACAGTAGAACTCAGGAGAACTCAGTAGAACACAGTAGAACTCAGGAGAACGCAGTAGAATGCAGGAGAACGCAGTAGAACTCAGGAGAACACAGTAGAACTCAGGAGTACACAGTAGAATGCAGGAGAACGCAGTAGAACTCAGGAGAACACAGTAGAACTCAGGAGTACACAGTAGAACTCAGGAGAACACAGTAGAATGCAGGAGAACGCAGTAGAACTCAGGAGAACACAGTAGAACTCAGGAGAACACAGTAGAATGCAGGAGAACACAGGAGAACGCAGTAGAACTCAGAACACAGGAGAACACAGTAGACTGCAGGAGAACTCAGGAGAACACAGTAGAACTCAGGAGTACACAGTAGAACTCAGGAGTACACAGTAGAACTCAGGAGAACACAGTAGACCTCAGGAGTACACAGTAGAACTCAGGAGAACACAGTAGAATGCAGGAGAACGCAGTAGAACTCAGGAGAACTCAGGAGAACACAGTAGAACTCAGGAGAACACAGTAGAATGCAGGAGAACACAGGAGAACGCAGTAGAACTCAGGACACAGGAGAACACAGTAGACTGCAGGAGAACTCAGGAGAACACAGTAGAACTCAGGAGTACACAGTAGAACTCAGGAAAACGCAGTAGAACTCAGTAGAACACAGTAGGACGCAGTAGAACGCAGGAGAACCCAGTAGAACCCAGTAGAACTGCCAGCAGGTGTCGCTGCTTCAAAAAGCCTCGCAGGTTTAATGATGAAGGTGAAAAGAAGCTTCAGAACAGACTTGAGCTTTTGTCACGTGTGACGTCACGTCCGCAAGCAGGAAGCAACCGTAGAGAGTCAGAACTAAATGATTGGACATGATTTCACTATAAATGACGACGGATGGACAGAATCTGTCCGTGAAAAGAAGAAAAAACAACCTCGACGTTGATTTTCGACATTTTCAGTCCAGAAGGTTAAATCCCGTTCCATGGCGCGACACTGACATCTGCTGTCGGACGCGTGCAACTGCAGTTCGTTCGCGGGGGGGGTTGACGACGCAAAGCATTGTGGGTAATTCCTTCACTGCACGTGACGTAACGCTGGAAGGGCCTGTGACGATTTATGTTTAAAAAAAATGCACATACGGACTGAATTAGTAGAAACCAGAGGAGCGACGTTATTGTTTATGTGTTTAACTTTACTTCCGCCATGTTTTCGTGAAGTTTAACCTTTGTTTTTGTTGCGTTTTATCACTTTATTAAAAAAAAATAAAAAGTTTAAATCACTAGACGCCTGTTAGTATTTGTGACGTTTTCTTTCTTCACTGGCTCAAATAGAGAAGAATAAAACTCTTTATACCTGAATAAAGCGGACACACACACTCACCTGAGAGGCTTTCACACGTGATGACTCTTCAACCAAACCGGAAGGAGGAAGAGGAGCACTTCCGCCGTTCCCCCAGCAGGGGGCAGTGTGCATCAAGAAAAGATCCGGTTTCAGAACAAACGAGCTCCTCTGGGACGATTCTCTTTATTTCGGGATTAATTAAAAGTCTTTCAAAGAAATAATTTTTCACTGTGTCTGATTGACTGATTTTTCTTTTTAATATTATTTTGATAAAGACTTTTATATTTTCCTTCTTTTATGAGTTCATGTTCTTCAAAAGTGGAACATTAACAACCCTGGACCTTTTTCCACAGGAGTAGAAAATGTAGAATAAGACTTTAAATGAGGATGTTTTCCACTGCCAGAGATTATTAATCTCATCCTGGCTGAATAAAGAAATGGATGAAATGAAATGATAAAAGTCTCCAGACAGAAGAGGAAGCAGGTCCTCGGAGGGAAACGGAAATACTTCAGAATAAAGTCAAATAAAGAGAATAAATCCCTGCTGACTTTATGCTCAAGCTCTGAAAACAGTTCAGCCGCCGGGTCGTTAATCCCACAACCTCCGTGATGACGCTGCTGCTCCCTGAAGCTCCGCCCCCTTCAGCTGCTCCACGGAAACGTCTTCTGGAGTCCAGATTAATTCAGCCCGTTAATCTCTTCGAAAAAAAAAAGTTTTTTCAGATTCGTTGTTCCTCTTGGTGCAGCCGGTGAAGAGTTCTGGTACTGTGGAGCAGGATTACGGCTGTGGAGCAGGATTAGAGCTGTGGAGCAGGAATAGAACTGTGGAGCAGGATTAGAGCTGTGGAGCAGGATTACAGCTGTGGAGCAGGATTAGAACTGTGGAGCAGGATTAGAGCTGTGGAGCTGGATTAGAGCTGTGGAGCTGGATTATGGCTGGGGAGCTGGATTATGGCTGTGGAGCAGGATTAAGGCTGTGGAGCTGGATTACAGCTGTGGAGCTGGATTAGAGCTGTGGAGCTGGATTAAAGCTGTGGAGGAGGATTACGGCTGTGGAGCTGGATTATGGCTGTGGAGCAGGATTATGGCTGTGGAGCTGGATTAGAGCTGTGGAGTTGGATTACGGCTGTGGAGGAGGATTACAGATGTGGAGCTGGATTATGGCTGTGGAGCAGGAATACGGCTGTGGAGCTGGATTAGAGCTGTGGAGCAGGATTACAGCTGTGGAGCAGGACTAGAACTGTGGAGCAGGATTAGAGTTGTGGAGCTGGATTAGAGCTGTGGAGCTGGATTATGGCTGGGGAGCTGGATTATGGCTGTGGAGCTGGATTACAGCTGTGGAGCTGGATTAGAGCTGTGGAGCTGGATTATGGCTGTGGAGCTGGATTAAAGCTGTGGAGGAGGACTACGGCTGTGGAGCTGGATTATGGCTGTGGAGCAGGATTATGGCTGTGGAGCTGGATTAGAGCTGTGGAGTTGGATTACGGCTGTGGAGGAGGATTACAGATGTGGAGCTGGATTATGGCTGTGGAGCAGGATTATGGCTGTGGAGCTGGATTAGAGCTGTGGAGTTGGATTACGGCTGTGGAGCAGGATTATGGCTGTGGAGCTGGATTAGAGCTGTGGAGTTGGATTACGGCTGTGGAGGAGGATTACAGATGTGGAGCTGGATTACAAGTGTGGAGCTGGATTACGGCCGTGGAGCTGGATTAGAGCTGTGGAGCAGGATTAGAGCTGTGGAGCTGGATTACGGCTGTGGAGCTGGATTACGGCTGTGGAGCTGGATTTGAGCTGTGGAGCTGGATTAGAGCTGTGGAGCTGGATTCTGGCTGGGGAGCTGGATTCTGGCTGTGGAGCAGGATTAGCGCTGTGGAGCTGGATTAGAGCTGTGGAGCTGGATTCTGGCTGTGGAGCAGGATTACGGCTGTGGAGCTGGATTACAGCTGTGGAGCTGGATTAGAGCTGTGGAGCTGGATTATGGCTGTGGAGCTGGATTAGAGCTGTGGAGTTGGATTACGGCTGTGGAGGAGGATTACAGATGTGGAGCTGGATTACAAGTGTGGAGCTGGATTACGGCCGTGGAGCTGGATTAGAGCTGTGGAGCAGGATTAGCGCTGTGGAGCTGGATTAGAGCTGTGGAGCTGGATTACGGCTGTGGAGCTGGATTAGAGCTGTGGAGCAGGATTAGCGCTGTGGAGCTGGATTAGAGCTGTGGAGCAGGATTAGCGCTGTGGAGCTGGATTAGAGCTGTGGAGCAGGATTGGCGCTGTGGAACTGGATTAGAACTGTGGAGCTGGATTGTAGTTGAGGAGCTGGATTAGAGCTGTGGAGCTGGATTATACCTGAGGAGCTGGATTAGAGTTGTGGAGCTGGGTTACGGCTGTGGAGCAGGATTAGAGCTGTGGAGCTGGATTACAACTGTGGAGCTGGATTACAACTGTGGAGCTGGATTACGGCTGTGGAGCAGAGGGCAGTTACACTGGGGGCAATAATCCAGAATAATCCCGGTTGCAGGGCAGGAGGTGTTTCTCTCTCCTGCCAGCGATCAGAAACTCAGATTATCCAACAAGCCGCTCATTGTTTGCGGACATTTAATCCCGCGGCTGCAGTTTCTGCTCCATTTCCCCGCCACCGTTCATCCGTTCATCCATTCATCCGTTCATCCGTTCATCCGTTCATCCGCCCGCCAGCGACTCGTCCTGGATGTGGTTCTCGGAGCAGTGAGTCACTAATCGGCCAATCAGGCGTCTCGTCAGCGGAGCAACAAACAGAGACGCTCCAGACGCCTTTAATCCTCCCGGATTAGAACCGTCACCTTTAATCTTTCATCACCGACGATATTAAACATCTTTTACATCTGATATCAAAACAGCAGATCAATAAATCAATAAATCAATCAGATCAATCAATCAATAACTAAAAACATACAGACAGGAATGAGAACAAGAACGACTCGTTTAGAAAAAATATAAATATGACGGCAGAAATATCTGATGTAAATAATCATTGACATTCAAACACACACACACACACACACACACACACACACACACACACACACACACACACACACACACACACACACACACACACACACACACACACACACACACACACACACACACAGGAAGCAGCAGTCTCTCACATTCACCACGTCACCTCAGATAATCACTCGTTAGTCTGGCTTCTATCAAACCTGATGAGGATGAGGATGAGGATGAGGATGAGGATGAGGATGATGATGATGATGAGGATGAGGATGATGATGATGATATTCTGGCGTCTGGCAGCAACCTGGTGAAACAGACCAGAGGATGGAGCTCAGGAGGCGTCTGTTGTATCTGACTGTATTAATCTGAATTAATCTGTATTAATCTATATCTGACTGTATTAATCTGTATTAATCTGTATCTGACTGCATTAATCTGTATCTGACTATTAATCTGTATTAATCTGTATCTGACTATATTAATCTTTATCTGACTGCATTCATCTGTATCTGACTGTATTAATCTATATTAATCTGTATCTGACTATTAATCTGTATTAATCTGTATCTGACTATATTAATCTTTATCTGACTGTATTAATCTGTATCTGACTGCATTCATCTGTATCTGACTGTATTAATCTATATTAATCTGTATCTGACTGCATTCATCTGTATCTGACTATTAATCTATATTAATCTGTATTAATCTGTATCTGACTGTATTAATCTATATTAATCTGTATCTGACCATTAATGTGTATTAATGTGTGTCTGACTGTATTAATCTGTATTAATCTGTATCTGACTGTATTAATCTATATTAATCTGTATCTGACTGCATTAATCTGTATCTGACTATTAATCTGTATGAATCTGTCTGACTGTATTAATCTGTATCTGACTGTATTAATCTGTATCTGACTATTAATCTATATTAATCTGTATTAATCTGTATCTGACTGCATTAATCTGTATCTGACTATTAATCTGTATGAATCTGTCTGACTGTATTAATCTGTATCTGACTGTATTAATCTGTATCTGACTATTAATCTATATTAATCTGTATTAATCTGTATCTGACTGCATTAATCTGTATCTGACTATTAATCTATATTAATCTGTATTAATCTGTATCTGACTGTATTAATCTATATTAATCTGTGTTAATCTGTATCTGACTATTAATCTGTATTAATCTGTATCTGACTGTATTAATCTGTGTCTGACTGTATTAATCTGTATTAATCTGTATCCGACTGTATCTGACTGTGTCAGTTTCCATGTGTATCCATGTGTCCTCGGTTCTCTAGCATCTGTTCCGTTGTGTCCAGTTGTAACGAGTTGTTTTTGTCCGTAGACGGTTGTATAACAGCTGTTCCTGGTTGTTCCTGGTTGTTCCTGGTTGTTCCTGGTTGTTCCTGGTTGTTCCTGGTTGTTCCTGGTTGTATCAGTTAGTATCCGGCTGTATCCGTCTGTAGACGGTTGTATGAGTTAGTATCCAGTTAGTATCCGGCTGTATCCAGTTGTATCCAGATGTGTCCGGTTGTATCCGTCGGTGCTGGCGGTCTTGCTGGCCTCACAGCGCGGTGGTCTGCTTGCCGCTGTGGAAGCTGAGCCTGGTGGGGGACGTGGGGATGGACATGGCTCTGGTCACTCGCACTCGGAGGGCGTGGTGGTCCTGCCAGCGGTGCCACCGCTTCCTCACCGCAGACCGCACCTGGACCAGGGGGGCGGAGCTTAGACCTAACCTGAACCATGGGGGCGGAGCCTAGACCTCACCTGAACCATGGGGGTGGAGCCTAGACTTCATCTTAACCATGGGGGCGGGGCTTAGACCTCACCTGAACCATGGGGGCGGAGCATAGACCTCACCTGAACCATGGGGGCGGAGCCTAGACCTCACCTGAGTCCAGCAGCTCGTCAAGTACTCGCCTTTAAGATGTTGACTCAAATTCACAACTACTAAATTAATACAGTCGGTCTACAGTCAGTCGGTCTCGTTGGTTGAAGTCAGTCTACAGTGGGTCTACAGTCAGTCTACAGTGGGTCTACAGTCTGTCTACAGTCAGTCGGTCTCGTTGGTTGAAGTCAGTCTACAGTGGGTCTACAGTCAGTCTACAGTCAGTCTACAGTGTGTCTACAGTGGGTCTACAGTCAGTTACAGTGGGTCTACAGTCAGTCTACCGTGGGTCTACAGTGTGTCTACAGTCTGTCTACAGTCAGTCAGTCTCGTTGGTTGAAGTCAGTCTACAGTGGGTCTACAGTCAGTCTACAGTGGGTCTACAGTCAGTCTACAGTGGGTCTACCGTGGGTCTACAGTGGGTCTACAGTCAGTCTACAGTGACTCACCTCTCCGTTGAGAAAGCAGTAGAACACGGAGACGAAGAAACCCTGAAGAGAAACAGAGACGGAAGATTAATGAGAAACACATGAGAACCTCAACCTGGTGACCCTTCACCATTTCACCACTTCACCACTTAACCACTTCATCACTTCACCACTTCATTGCTTCACCACTTCATCACTTCATTGCTTCACCACTTCACCGCTTCACCACTTCATCACTTCATTGCTTCACCACTTCATCGTTTCACCACTTCACCACTTCACCAGTTCATCACTTCATTGCTTCATCAGTTCACCAATTCATCACTTCACCACTTCACCAGTTCATCACTTCATTGCTTCATCAGTTCACCAATTCATCACTTCACCACTTCACCACTTCACCAGTTCAGCACTTCATCCTCACCACACAGAGCTCAGTCCCTCCAGATCATCGTTCCTCCATCAACCAACAACACAAACACCTGAATTATTAACTGCGTCCCTCTAAACCAGCCTTCTGCTCTGCAGCACCCCCCCTCACCCTCTCACCCCCCCTCACCCTCTCACCCCCCTCACCCTCTCACCCCCCCCCCCCCCTCACCTGGAAGGACTGCAGGAAGGAGTTAAAGTAGATGAAGACGATCTGAGCGACGTCGTCTTCTCCAGGATTGACAAAGAACAACATGTAGGTGATTCCCAGGAGGGGGAGGAGGACCAGGGTGGCCTTCACCGCCTTCCTGCTCACACACACACACACACACACACACACACACACACACACACACACACACACACACACACACACACACACACACACACACACACACACACACACACAGTCTCAGTACATATTCTCCTGGACTTGGTACTTTTATTTTGACAGTCACTGTAATAACCATCCAACCTGGTGGTTACCTTCAACAATAAAAGTCGGGTTATGTGATTGGCTGGGTGTATTTATTAGTGTGTGTGTGTGTGTGTGTGTGTGTGTGTGTGTGTGTGTGTGTGTGTGTGTGTGTGTGTCACAATATTCCAGACCTCCTGCAGTGCCTCATTATCTTCCACTCATTTCTTCTTAATCTATAACAACCTGGGTATTAATAATTGTACTGAAAGTAACAGCAGACGGTCGACAACCTTTTTCTTTATTGTTTTATTGTTTTAATGTTTTAATGTTTTATATTCTAATGTTTTATATTCTAATGTTTTATATTCTAATGTTTTATATTCTAATGTTTTATATTCTAATGTTTTATATTCTAATGTACTGCAGGAACCTCGACTCCCTGAAGCCGTGAAGCTTTTGTCTTTATTTCATGTCGCTGCTCCTTTGAAGTAAACTGGATTAGTTTGTACACACACACACACACACACACACACACACACACACACACACACACACACACACACACACACACACACACACACACACACACACACACACACACACACACACACACACACACACACACACACACACACACACACACACACACACACACACACACACACACACACGCACACACGAAGCGATGACTCATCCCAGCGGCTGTTTGAAGCTCAGGAGGATTAATTCAGGTCATAGTGAAGCAGAGCCGCTGCTCCAGGTTAAACTAATGGGAAGAACTGGACTGGACTCACCTGGACTGGACTCACCTGGACTCACCTGTACTGGACTCACCTGTACTGGACTCACCTGGACTCACCTGTACTGGATGGTCTCTGACGTGGTCGAGGCTCGTAGTTTGGTCATGAGGATCCTGACGATGTTAAAGAGGAAAACAAAGTTTATCTGCAAGGAGAAGAAGGACAGGATGAGCTGTGGGAGAACACACACACACACACACACACACACACACACACACACACACACACACACACACACACACACACACACACACAGGGTGTACCAGCAGGACCAGGATCACGGGGCCCTGGTAGATGTAGTCCATGAACTTCCCGGGTTCTTTACCAAACCAACATCTGGACGAACGGAGAGAAAGAAGAGGTTGAGAGTCGTTCTGGAGCGAGTCGTTCTGGAGCGAGTCATTCTGGGGCGAGTTGTTCTGGGGCGAGTCGTTCTGGAGCGAGTCATTCTGGAGCGAGTCGTTCTAGAGCGAGTCGTTCTGGAGCGAGTCGTTCTAGAGCGAGTCGTTCTGGGGCGAGTCGTTCTGGGGCGAGTCGTTCTGGGGCGAGTCGTTCTGGGGCGAGTCGTTCTGGGGCGAGTCGTTCTGGGGCGAGTCGTTCTGGGGCGAGTCGTTCTGGGGCGAGTCGTTCTGGGGCGAGTCGTTCGGGAGCGAGTCGTTCTGGGGCGAGTCGTTCTGGGGCGAGTCGTTCGGGAGCGAGTCGCTCTGGAGGGAGTCGCTGTGGAGCGAGTCGTTCTGGGGCGAGTCTTTCTGGGGCGAGTCGTTCTGGGGCGAGCCGTTCTGGGGCGAGTCGTTCTGGGGCGAGTCGTTCTGGGGCGAGTCGTTCGGGAGCGAGTCGTTCGGGAGCGAGTCGCTCTGGAGGGAGTCGCTGTGGAGCGAGTCGTTCTGCTGCGGTTCTACTCACTGCTCGTTCTCGTAGTACAGCTTCCCTACGGCCCAGGCTATGATGATGGGGCAGGGGATACCTGGAGAGAACACACACACACACACACACACACACACACACACACACACACACACACACACACACACACACACACACTGCTTCACTAAAGGGCTCACACACCAGCGATGCTACATGCTACATGCTAAAGAATTTCAGGCTCACACACCAGCGACGCTACATGCTACAGGCTACATGCTAAAGAGTTTCAGGCTCACACACCAGCGACGCTACATGCTACAGGCTACATGCTAAAGAGTTTCAGGCTCACACACCAGCGATGCTACATGCTACATGCTAAACGTGACCAAAGTGGACGCAGCCTGACGGAGGACGTTCACAGCGACGCGCGCCGTTTGCGCATCGTTTACACACGGAGTGGAAATGTGTCTTTGTGGCAACTGTTACGTACTTGTGTCGGTACTCGAGCATCAGCAAGTGGCTAGAGGCGAACACTTGTACTTGTACTTGTACTTGTGAGCGACGGTACTCACACCAGCCGATGAAGAGGAAGACCCACTTCCTCAGCTTGTCGGTGGAGTAGGTCATGACGATGGCGGTGTGCAGGTAGCAGCCCTCCACGAACATCCAGAAGAAGTTGGTGACCACGAAGTAGTTGTAGACGGTGGTGATCAGACGACACCACGGCTGCAGGGACAAGAGCGGCCGGGGGGTTGGTGGTAGCCGGGGGGGCGGGGGGGTAGGGGGGTGGGGGTGGGGGTGGGGTAGGGGGGGGGGGGGGGGGTCCGGCACCTCGTTGCTCTCGTGGATGTTGTGGTCGATGAGCTGCAGCAGGAACCACATGAGGTTCCTCAGGATGAAGGTGGTGATGAGGTTCCAGTGGATCACGTTCCGGAGGCACCGGATGCTCCTGGAACACGAGACAGGAAGCTCAGTGGAAACAGGAAGTCACGGTGGAAACAGGAAGTCACAGGGGAAACAGGAAGTCACATTGGAAACAGGAAGTCACAGTGGAAAAAAGAAGTCACAGTGGAAACAGGAAGTCACAGTGGAAAAAAGAAGTCACAGTGGAAACAGGAAGTCACAGTGGAAACAGGAAGTCACAGGGGAAACAGGAAGTTACAGTGGAAACAGGAACTCAGTGGAAACAGGAAGTCATAGTGGAAACAGGTAGTGACAGTGGAAACAGGAAGTCACAGTGGAAACAGGAAGTCACAGTGGAAACAGGAAGTCACAGGGGGAAACAGGAAGTCACATTGGAAACAGGAAGTCACAGGGGGAAACAGGAAGTCACATTGGAAACAGGAAGTCACAGGGGAAACAGGAAGTTACAGTGGAAACAGGAACTCAGTGGAAACAGGAAGTCATAGTGGAAACAGGTAGTGACAGTGGAAACAGGAAGTCACAGTGGAAACAGGAAGTCACAGGGGAAACAGGAATTCACAGGGGAAACAGGAAGTCACAGTGGAAACAGGTAGTGACAGTGGAAACAGGAAGTCACAGTGGAAACAGGAAGTCACAGTGGAAACAGGAAGTCACAGGGAAACAGGAAGTCATAGTGGAAACAGGTAGTGACAGTGGAAACAGGAAGTCACAGGGAAACAGGAAGTCACAGGGAAACAGGAAGTCACAGTGGAAACAGGAAGTGACAATGGAAATAGGAAGTCACAGGGGAAACAGGAAGTCACAGTGGAAACAGGAAGTCACAGGGGAAACAGGAAGTCACAGGGGAAACAGGAAGTTACAGTGGAAACAGGAACTCAGTGGAAACAGGAAGTCATAGTGGAAACAGGTAGTGACAGTGGAAACAGGAAGTCACAGTGGAAACAGGAAGTCACAGGGGAAACAGGAAGTCACAGTGGAAACAGGTAGTGACAGTGGAAACAGGAAGTCACAGTGGAAACAGGAAGTCACAGTGGAAACAGGAAGTCACAGGGAAACAGGAAGTCATAGTGGAAACAAGTAGTGACAGTGGAAACAGGAAGTCACAGGGAAACAGGAAGTCACAGGGAAACAGGAAGTCACAGGGGAAACAGGAAGTCACATTGGAAACAGGAAGTCACAGTGGAAAAAAGAAGTCACAGTGGAAACAGGAAGTCACAGTGGAAAAAAGAAGTCACAGTGGAAACAGGAAGTCACAGTGGAAAAAAGAAGTCACAGTGGAAACAGGAAGTCACAGTGGAAAAAAGAAGTCACAGTGGAAACAGGAAGTCACAGTGGAAACAGGAAGTCACAGTGGAAAAAAGAAGTCACAGTGGAAACAGGAAGTCACAGTGGAAACAGGAAGTCACAGTGGAAAAAAGAAGTCACAGTGGAAACAGGAAGTCACAGTGGAAAAAAGAAGTCACAGTGGAAACAGGAAGTCACAGTGGAAACAGGAAGTCACAGAGGAAACAGGAAGTGACAGGGGGAAACAGGAAGTCACAGTGGAAACAGGAAGTCACAGGGGAAACAGGAAGTCACAGTGGAAACAGGAAGTCACAGGGGAAACAGGAAGTCACAGTGGAAACAGGAAGTCACAGTGGAAACAGGAAGTCATAGTGGAAACAGGTAGTGACAGTGGAAACAGGAAGTCACAGGGAAACAGGAAGTCACAGGGAAACAGGAAGTCACAGTGGAAACAGGAAGTGACAATGGAAACAGGAAGTCACAGGGGAAACAGGAAGTCACAGTGGAAACAGGAAGTGACAGGGGGAAACAGGAACTCAGTGGAAACAGGAAGTCATAGTGGAAACAGGTAGTGACAGTGGAAACAGGAAGTCAGTGGAAACAGGAAATCACAGTGGTAGTCACACACACACGCACGCGCACACACGCGCACACACACACACACACACACACACACACACACACACACACGCACACACGCGCACACACACACACACACACACACACACACACACACACACACACACACACACACACACACACACACACACACACACACACACACACACACACACACACGCACACACGCGCACACACACACACACACACACACACACACACACACACACACACACACACACACACACACACACACACACACACACACACACACAGGACTTGCCGTAGGCAGAGGAAGAGGAGGAAGGCGAGGACGAGCGCCGCCACGGAGAAGCAGTGACCCAGGTAGTTGATGATCAGAGCCACCTTGTAGTGGACGGGATACTTCCTCTGTGGACGGAACCAACGGAACCGTTAGTGGAACGTCTGGGGGAGGAGCCCCCGTGAGAAGTGGGCGGAGCCACACTGAAGCGCTGCCGCACTTCAGTGAGAAGCCGTCAATATTTTCCTGCACAAAGTGTGAAATGAAGCTCGGGTCGCTTCTCGCCGTTCGGTTCTGATTACGATCTAGAACGCGGCGGAACGCGGCGGAACGCCAGCGTCTCTCGGGACTCGTCCTGGAGGGCGAGCGTGACTCAGAACGTGAAACGAACGAGGCCGCGGCGCCGTCTGTTCTCCCTGGTTTTCCCGCCCGCGGCCTCACGGCGGCTCGTTGCACAAGATCGTCGCCGGCAGGAAGTAGAGACGGCGAAGGGGAACCCAGCTGGGACACACACACACACACACACACACACACACACCAGTGTGTGTGTGTGTGTGTGTGTGTGTGTGTGTGAGTGTGTGTGTGTGTGTGTGTGTGTGTGCCGCGTCGCCTCGCTCACCTTCTCCTCCAGAATCGGTTCACAGTTGGAATAGTTGCTCCTGGAGGCCCAGCTGCCGTCGTCCAGACACTCCCTGTAGGCGCTTCCTGCAGCAGGAAGTGACACGGGGGGGACAGGAAGTCACAGCAGGAAGTGACGGGGGGGGGGGGGGGCAGGAAGTCCCAGCAGGAAGTGGCACGGGGGGACAGGAAGTCACAGCAGGAAGTTACAAGGGGGAACAGGAAGTGACAGGGGAAACAGGAAGTCACAGTAGGAAGTCACAGTGGAAACAGGAAGTGACAGTGGAAATAGGAAGTCACATTGGAAACAGGAAGTGACAGTGGAAACAGGAAGTCAC
Source organism: Blennius ocellaris (assembly GCF_963422515.1). Taxonomy (NCBI): domain Eukaryota; kingdom Metazoa; phylum Chordata; class Actinopteri; order Blenniiformes; family Blenniidae; genus Blennius; species Blennius ocellaris. Next base: position 47,096 of record NW_027662211.1, read on the forward strand.
ATTGGAAACAGGAAGTCACAGTGGAAATAGGAAGTCACATTGGAAACAGGAAGTCACAGTGGAAAAAGGAAGTGACAGGGGAAACAGGAAGTGACAGGGGAACCAGGAAGTGACAGGGGAAACAGGAAGTGACAGGGGAAATAGGAAGTCACAGTGGAAACAGGAAGTGACAGGGGAAACAGGAAGTCACAGGGGAAACAGGAAGTCACAGGGGAAACAGGAAGTCAAAGTGGAAGCAGGAAGTCAAAGTGGAAACAGGAAGTGACAGGGGAAACAGGAAGTGATGGGGGAAACAGGAAGTCACAGGGGAAACAGGAAGTCAAGGGGAAATTGGAAGTGCCAGGGGAAACAGGAAGTGACAGGGGGAAACCGGAAGTGACAGGGGAAACGGGAAGTGACAGGGGGAAACAGGAAGTCACAGTGGAAACAGGAAGTCACAGTGGAAACAGGAAGTCACAGTGGAAACAGGAAGTGACAGGGAGGAACAGGAAGTCACATTGGAAACAGGAAGTGATAGGGGGAAACAGGAAGTCACAGTGGAAACAGGAAGTGACAGGGGGAAACAGGAAGTCACAGTGGAAACAGGAAGTGACCGGGAGAAACAGGAAGTCACATTGGAAGCAGGAAGTGACAGGGGGAAACAGGAAGTCACAGTGGAAACAGGAAGTGACAGGGAGAAACAGGAAGTCACATTGGAAACAGGAAGTGACAGGGGGAAACAGGAAGTCACAGGGCTGCTGGTGACACACATTAAGCAGGAGTGATTCAACTCGGCGGAGTCTTCGTCAACACGGCGAGGAAGGTGAACCGTCTCCAGAATACCAACACACACATTTCTATTCAAGGCAGAAACTCAACCTGTGACTTCATTTGAATTTAATTTAAATTTAATTTAAATTTCTGTAATGACCAGCTTCCGTAATCTTCTTCTATTCAATACCTCATTTTAAACTTCCTGCCTGTTCTGAACCTTTATCTCTCCTGATGGAGGAGGAGGAGGAGGAGGAGGAGGAGGAGGAGGAAGAGGAGGAGGAGGAGGAAGAGGAGGAGGAGGAGGAGGAGGAAGAGGAGCACGGCTCTTCTAATTCATTTTTATGACTGAAGCTCGTGTTTTTATTTCTCTGATGAATTTTATTCTCAGTCGTATTAAAAGACTTACATGAAGTCATAATAGTGAATTTTATAAAACAGCCAACAAATAACTTTTTCAACTTCATTCGTCTTGATTTTCACTAATTTCGTGAAGCTACGAAGCTACGAAGCTATGGAGCTATGGAGCTATGGCGCTATGGCGGTTTGGCGCTATGGCGGTTTGGCGCTATGGCAGTTTGGCACTATGGCGGTATGACGCTATGGCGGTTTGGCGCTATGGCGGTATGACGCTATGGCAGTTTGGCGCTATGGCGGTTTGGCGCTTTGGCGCTATGGCGCTTTGGCGCTATGGCGGTTTGGCATTATGGCGGTTTGGTGCTATGGCGCTATGGCGGTTTGGCGCTATGGCGGTTTGGCGCTATGGCGGTTTGGCACTATGGCGGTTTGGTGCTATGGCGGTATGGCGGTATGGCGCTATGGCGAGCAGCCTGGCAGGAAGACGTGGCGAAGAGGAAACTTTGTTTGACATCAGGAGGCGTTTTGTTGTTTCATCAGGAGGAAAAATCCTTGAAAACAAGCTCCCGGGAGTCTTCTGGGATTACCCACAATGCTTTGCGTCGGGAGGCGTCCCAATCCTCCAATGTTTGTGCGACGCTGAGAAATCGAAGTGCGAGAAGCTTCAGCTTGTTTCAGTCCCTGAAGGCCGGCGGAGGATCGAACGACTCGCTGGAGGAGCTTGTTCATCGATCAGCTGCCGGCCGCACTGCAGCTGCACTACAGTGAAGAACCACACTACAGTGAAGAGCCACACTACAATGAAGAACCTACACTAGCGTGAAGAACCTACACTAGCGTGAAGAGCCCACCCTATAGTGATGAACCCATCCTATAGTGAAGGCCTTACACTACAGTGAAAAGCCTACACTACAGTGAAGAATCTACACTACAGTGAAGAGCCTAAACTACAGTGAAGAGCTCACACTACAGTGAAGAGCTCACCCTACAGTAAAGAACCTACACTAGCGTGAAGAGCCCACACTACAGTGAAGAGCCTACACTACAGTGAACACCCTACACTACAGTGAAGAGCCCATCCTATAGTGATGAGCCTACTCTATAGTGAAGAACCACACTACAGTGAAGAACCACACTACAGTGAAGAGCCTACACTACAGTAAAGAACCTACACTAGCGTGAAGAGCCCACACTACAGTGAAGAACCTACTCTATAGTGAAGAACCTACACAAGTGTGAAGAGCCCACCCTATAGTGATGAACCCATCCTATAGTGAAGGCCTTACACTACAGTGAAAAGCCTACACTACAGTGAAGAATCTACACTACAGTGAAGAGCCTAAACTACAGTGAAGAGCCCACACTACAGTGAAGAGCTCACCCTACAGTAAAGAACCTACACTAGCGTGAAGAGCCCACCCTACAGTGATGAGCCTACTCTATAGTGAAGATGCTACACTACAGTGAAGAGCCCATTCTACAGTGAAGAGCCTACACTAGCGTGAAGAGCCCACCCTATAGTGAAGGCCTTTCACTACAGTGAAAAGCCTACACTACAGTGAAGGCCTTACACTACATTGAAGGCCTTACACTACAGTGAAGACCTTACACTACAGTGAAGGCTTTACACTACAGTGAAGACCTTACACTACAGTGAAGGCTTTACACTACAGTGAAGACCTTACACTACAGTGAAGGCTTTACACTACAGTGAAGACCTTACACTACAGTGAAGAACCTACTCAGGTGAGGCTCAGGCCACTTCTTTGATGGCGTCACAGCGTTCGTCTCCACCGCCTCCT
>NW_027662210.1:0-15000 GCF_963422515.1 Blennius ocellaris
CCAACTTGGTGCTTTTATTTTGACAGTCACCGTTTTTCACACCAACGTTGATGGAAACTTACGGTATTTAGTTTTCCTTGTTTTTCTTTGATGTGGTTCCTCAGTTAAAAGTAATTTTTTTTAAATCCCTCATCACACCGATTCTATTGCCTTCAAATAGACTGATGAAAATAGAATAGAATAGAATAGAATAGAATTCTATGATTCGTGAAACACTGAGGGAACTTTTTCTCGAGTAAAACTTGTTTTTTAAAGTTGTAAAATCTTGAATTTTCTGCGAGCGAATCGTTTTCAATGTAAAACAACACAACAACCAGCAGGTGGCAGTAGAGCACAGGAAGTTGCGTGTGTCTGTGAACCAATCTGAGCGCGCGGTGCTGTTGCCTAGCGACCAGCGTCCAATCAGCGCTCTCCGTGTGAGCGCGGATAAACGGATTGCCGCCGCGGCCGGATGGTTTCTGCGCTGATTTCTGCGGGAAAACGTGCGTTTTAAAGACGTTTCGAGCAACACAGGATGAGTCTGTCGCTGCGGTAAGCCCCCCGCCCCCCCCTCCACACCCCCCCTCCCCTGCAGAAGTGGATTTTAATGCTTTAAAACGGGAGTTAGCTCGGCCAGGCTAGCGGCTGTTAGCACGTCTGATGCTTTACTCGTCCAGCTGCGGTCTGCGCGCGATGTTTCGTGACGTTTTCACGCGCAGACGAATGAATCTTATCTGGTTTCTTTAAATCCCGATGATTTAAAAAGTGAATCTAAAGTAAAATGTAGAAAAACACGGAAGATTTGGTCTCTTCTGGGTGAAAAGAACTGCTTCCGGGTTTTCAACCAATAGGCGCCTGTTGTGAGCTCTCTGTCTCTCTCTCTCTCTCTCTCTGTCTCTGTCTCTGTCTCTCTCTCTGTCTCTCTCTCTCTCTCTCTCTCTCTCTCTCTCTCTCTCTGTCTCTGTCTCTGTCGCTGTCTCTCTCTCTCGCTCTCGCTCTCTGTCTCTGTCTTTCTCTCTCTCTCTCTCTCTCTCTCTGTCTCTGTCTCTCTCTCTCTCTCTCTGTCTCTCTCTCTCTCTCTCTCTCTGTCTCTCTCTCTCTGTCTCTGTCTCTGTCTCTCTGTCTCTGTCGCTGTCTCTCTCTCTCGCTCTCTCTCTCTGTCTCTGTCTTTCTCTCTCTCTCTCTCTCTCTCTGTCTCTGTCTCTGTCTCTGTCTGTCTCTGTCTCTGTCTCTGTCTCTGTCTCTGTCTCTCTCTCTCTCTCTCTCTCTCTCTCTCTCTCTCTCTCTCTCTCTCTGTTTAACAGGAACTCATCAGGGTTAATTAATTCTAGAAATACTATTTTCAGGTTTTAATGATGACATTCAGATTCCTGACATCTTATCGATCAACGTCTATAATCATGTAGAGAAATTCTTCTTGTTTGGGTTCAGGAAAGTAAACATTCAACGTAAAACCGTGTGTGTGTGTGTGTGTGTGTGTGTGTGTGTGTGTGTGTGTGTGTGTGTGTGTGTGTGTGTGTGTGTGTGTGTGTGTGTGTGTGTGTGTGTGTGTGTGTGTGTGTGTGTGTGTGTGTGTGTGTGTGTGTGTGTGTGTGTGTGTGTGTGTGTGTGTGTGTGTGTGTGTGTGTGTGTGTGTTCAGACCAGACCCGGTGGCCGACAGAACCAAGCGTAAGAAGAGGAAGGAGCTGACCGAGGACCAGAAACATGAGATCAAAGAAGCCTTTGATCTTTTTGACACCGACAAGGACAACGAGATCGACTACCACGAGCTGAAGGTGAGTCACGTGACCCGAGGGTGAGAGAGTCACGTGACCTGTTGGACTCCCAACCCAGCCAGTTAACATGTAATCTGATTACTCCTAACTACTCGGTCTGATTTGTTCACGTGGACTTAAAGAACATTAACTGACTTCCGCTGAAGAAATTACAATTATTTAAAATGTAATCCACTTGATTTATGGAAGAAGTGACTGTTTGCTGGAGGTTTAGAAGGACTGAGACCAGGTCCAAAACCTGGTCCAAAACCAGGTCCAAGACCAGGTCTAAGACCAGGTCAGAGGTCAGGTGAACTCTTGAATTTGTTTTCATATCAACAAAGCTCCTTTGTGTTCAGTTCTGACAGTTCCTCTATAACTCCACCAGGTGGCTTAGGTGGCTAAGCTAGCAGCTGAATGGTGGCTAAGCTAGCAGCTGAGTGGTGGCTAAGCCAGCGGCTGATTTGTGGCTAAGATAGCAGCTGATTGGTGGCTAAGCTAGCGGCTAATTCGTGGCTAGGCTACTGGCTGTGTTGTTCCTCTATAACTCCACCAGGTGGCTTAGGTGGCTAAGCTAGCAGCTGAGTGGTGGCTAAGCCAGCGGCTGATTTGTGGCTAAGATAGCAGCTGATTTGTGGCTAAGATAGCAGCTGATTGGTGGCTAAGCTAGCGGCTAATTCGTGGCTAGGCTACTGGCTGTGTTGTTCCTCTATAACTCCACCAGGTGGCTTGGGTGGCTAAGCTAGCAGCTGAGTGGTGGCTAAGCCAGCGGCTGATTTGTGGCTAAGATAGCAGCTGATTGGTGGCTAAGCTAGCGGCTATTTCGTGGCTACGCTACTGGCTGTGTTGTTCCTCTATAACTCCACCAGGTGGCTCTGTTGTTCCTCTATAACTCCACCAGGTGGCGATGCGCGCGCTGGGCTTCGAGGTGAAGAAAGTCGACGTCCTGAAGATCCTGAAGGATTACGACCGCGAGGGCAGCGGGAAGATCACGTTTGAGGACTTCAACGAAGTGGGTGAGTTTTGGACTCGACGGGAAGTAGACAGGAAGTAGCCGCGTGGTGACGGCGTGTCACGTCCCGCCGCAGTGACGGAGCGCATCCTGGAGCGCGACCCGCGGGAGGAGGTGCTGAAGGCCTTCAAGCTGTTCGACGACGACGAGTCGGGGCGGATCAGCCTGAGGAACCTGCGGCGGGTCGCCCGCGAGCTCGGCGAGGACGTGAGCGACGAGGAGCTGCGCAGCATGATCGACGAGTTCGACACCGACGGCGACGGAGAGAGTGAGTCCCCGCCCCTTTCTCCGGGTTCTATTGTCAGTGTGTGAAGAAAGGGGCGGGGCTTGGAAATGCGGGACAGTGTTTCTATAGGCTGGAGAGACGTAAAGTCGCATTTACTGAGAAACTTTCTTCACAAAATCAAGAACAGACTTTTAATCTGGAGGGTTATTTAGTCTTTTAGATTTCTGGGTGAAAACAACCGTCGGTGACATTTTTGGTCCATAACATGCTAGCCATGCTAGCGCCCGCGTGAAGTGCGACTTCTCCTGACCGGTCGTCGCTACGCTGACTTTTCTGTTCAGCTGATTGGTGGCTAAGCTAGAGGCTGATTGGTGACTAGGCTACTGGCTGAGTGGTGGCTAGGCTAGCAGCTGATTGGTGGCTAAGCTAGAGGCTGATTGGTGACTAGGCTACTGGCTGAGTGGTGGCTAGGCTAGCAGCTGAGTGGTGGCTAAGCTAGCAGCTGAGTGGTGGCTAAGCTAGCAGCTGAGTGGTGGCTAAGCTAGCGGCTGAGTGGTAGCTAAGCTCGCTGCTAAGTTGTGGCTAAGCTAGCGGAAGATTAGTGGCTAGGCTACTGGCTGATTGGTGACTAGGCTAGCGGCTGTTTGGTGACTAGGCTAGCGGCTGATTGGTGGCTAAGCTAGCGGTTGATTGGTGGCTAAGCTCGCAGCTAATTTGTGGCTAAACTAGCGGCTGATTTGTGGCTAAGCTATCGGCTGATTGGTGGCTAAGCTAATGGCTGACGGCCCAACTGTGGAAAACAAGTGTGACTTATAGTCCAGAAAATACGGTACGTCAGATAATTTTAGAATGAATTATTTTCTCCGACAATTTAAACTTTCTGGTTTTTAGCATCTGGTTCAGCAGAAGTTGAATGAAAAGATTGTCGTGTAAAAGGAGAAACGATGGTGAAAAGTGAAGCGTGACGTCTGGACTCTGCTTTCAGTAAACCAGGACGAGTTCTTGGCCATCATGACCGGAGACTCTTGACCCGGATTCAGACGGACGCTTCATCGGACAAATTCTTCACCTGGAGGACTTCGACTCGCTCGCTGTCGGATTTTCAAAACAAAACACAGTGTCATGGATGTCAGTCGGAACGTGTCACTTCCTGTCTGTAGGACTCGGTACTGTGTCACTTCCTGTGTGTCGGGCTCGGTACCGTGTCACTTCCTGTCTGTAGTGAATCTGTACCGTGTCACTTCCTGTCTGTAGTGACTCTGTACCGTGTCACTTCCTGTCTGTAGGACTCGGTACCGTGTCACTTCCTGTCTGTAGGACTCTGTACCGTGTCACTTCCTGTCTGTAGCACTCGGTACCGTGTCACTTCCTGTCTGTAGTGACTCTGTACCGTGTCACTTCCTGTCTGTAGTGACTCTGTACCGTGTCACTTCCTGTCTGTAGGACTCTGTACCGTGTCACTTCCTGTCTGTAGGACTCGGTCTCTCACTTGAAAATCGTTTCTTTCATGTTCCTGTTAGCGAATCTCTGTATTTATTTTTTACTTAAATAAAAGTTTTTTCATTTAAACTGCAGCTTGTTTAGTTTTCATTCATTCAGTCGCCGTCAAAGTTCTGAAAAGTAGTAAAATTTTAACTCGTCTTAATTCGAGACGTCCTCATGTTTCCAGTAAAGTTTTATTTGAAGGCCAGTTCAGGTTAATCCCTCCAGTGTGTTCATAACACCGGTGTCCTACTCCTGTGGGTCTCCTGTGCTAACAGGTGTCCTGCTGTCTGCCAGCTGGCCACCAGGGGGAGCCTGTCACTCACTTTCCTTCTCTTCATTCTCTCGTCTCTTCACATTTAAGTTACAGGTTTGTTGTTGTTTTTTTTTAATCTGTCACTTCCTCTTTTCTTTGGTCTTCAGGAGGTTTGAGTTTTTCTAAACTTAAGATTTCTGTGATTTTTTTGTTGTTGTAGGAACTGAATGGACTGTCCTCCTCACTCCTTCATCTTCTCACCCTCTCACTGCTTCACATGCTCAGCTGTTGTCTGGGAACCAGAAATAACTCTCACACTTGATCCCCAGATACAAACTCCCAGGCGCCCCCTGCTGGCCGGCGTCTCCTGCCGGAGGTGGAAGGAGATTCTATGGGAAAGCGCGGCGGCGGCGGGTTCATGTTGACGGAGATCAAAGTGACCAGCGACCAGTCAAAGCAACTAAAACGAGTCAAAGCCATCAAAGTTTATTGATCAAAGCGACTGGAAACCATCCAGACGGACCAGAACCTGAAAGATCAAAAAGCACCAACGTGATCAAACGAACTTCCTCAAACAACAAAACGACAACAAAACGTAGAAAACAACCATTAAAACTATTAAAGCAGGAAAATCACTAAAACCTGGAAACGCTAAGATGACGAGTTCTGAAGGCCGAGGAAGAAGAGGCTCCTGCAGTTTTCCCTCCACCGGAGACGTAACCTTTGACCTTTGACCTTTGACCCCGGCCCTCAGCGTGACCCTGAAACGCACTCTGGGAACCGTCGGCATGTGGAGCAGCAGGCGACAACAGGAAGTTGTGTTTTGACTTAAAACTTCACCGTTGATCGTTTTTTCTACTTTGACTGAACTTTCCTCGTTTCAGTCCCGATGTCCCTGAATGCATCACGGCCATCAAACCTGAAACAGAAGTCCTGATGTCCCTGAACGCATCACAACCATCAAACCTGCTGCAGAAGTCCTGATGTCCCTGAACGCATCACAACCATCAAACCTGCTGCAGAAGTCCCGATGTGCCTGAACGCATCACAACCATCAAACCTGCTGCAGAAGTCCCGATGTGCCTGAACACATCGCGACCATCAAACCTGCTGCAGAAGTCCCGATGTCCCTGAACACATCGCGACCATCAAACCTGCTGCAGAAGTCCCGATGTCCCTGAACGCATCGCGACCATCAAACCTGAGGCAGAAGTCCTGATGTGCCTGAACGCATCATGACAATCAAACCTGCTGCAGAAGTCCCGATGTGCCTGAACGCATCACAACCATCAAACCTGCTGCAGAAGTCCCGATGTCCCTGAACACATCGCGACCATCAAACCTGCTGCAGAAGTCCCGATGTCCCTGAACGCATCACAACCATCAAACCTGATGCAGAAGTCCCGATGCGCCTGAACGCATCACAACCATCAAACCTGCTGCAGAAGTCCCGATGTCCCTGAACGCATCGCGACCATCAAACCTGCTGCAGAAGTCCCGATGTCCCTGAACGCATCGCGACCATCAAACCTGCTGCAGAAGTCCCGATGTGCCTGAACGCATCGCGACCATCAAACCTGTGGCAGAAGTCCCGATGTCCCTGAACGCATCGCGACCATCAAACCTGATGCAGAAGTCCCGATGTGCCTGAACGCATCGCGACCATCAAACCTGAGGCAGAAGTCCTGATGTGCCTGAACGCATCATGACAATCAAACCTAATGCAGAAGTCCCGATGTCCCTGAACGCATCACAACCATCAAACCTGATGCAGAAGTCCCGATGCGCCTGAATGCATCACAACCATCAAACCTGCTGCAGAAGTCCCGATGTCCCTGAACGCATCGCGACCATCAAACCTGCTGCAGAAGTCCCGATGTCCCTGAACGCATCGCGACCATCAAACCTGCTGCAGAAGTCCCGATGTCCCTGAACGCATCGCGACCATCAAACCTGATGCAGAAGTCCTGATGTGCCTGAACGCATCGCGACCATCAAACCTGAGGCAGAAGTCCCGATGTCCCTGAACGCATCGCGACCATCAAACCTGCTGCAGAAGTCCTGATGTGCCTGAACGCATCGCAACCATCAAACCTGCTGCAGAAGTCCTGATGTGCCTGAACGCATCATGACAATCAAATCTAATGCAGAAGTCCTGATGTCCCTGAACGCATCGCAACCATCACAAACCATTCAGGTCCGTTCACACGAGGACAGAACTTGTAGTCACTGGAAACATTGAAAACGCAACCACACTACTACTGCACATCCACACTGTGTGTGTGTGTGTGTGTGTGTGTGTGTGTGTGGGGGGGGGGGGCAGGATGTCCTCTGAGAGATAAAGTTACTGGTAAAGCCATGAGCGTGTGTAAACTAATCCACCGCCGACCATCTGTGGGACATAGTTTGCAGTCCAGCGCACGTCTGGAAGCATTCCTGCTGCGTCCGTCCAGCGCCGGGACACAATGCAGCTCGTCACTGCGTCCGTCCAGCGCCGGGACACAATGCAGCTCGTCACTGCGTCCGTCCAGCGCCGGGACACAATGCAGCTCGTCACGGCGTCCGTCCAGCGCCGGGACACAATGCAGCTCGTCACGGCGTCCGTCCAGCGCCGGGACACAATGCAGCTCGTCACTGCGTCCGTCCAGCGCCGGGACACAATGCAGCTCGTCACTGCGTCCGTCCAGCGCCGGGACACAATGCAGCTCGTCACTGCGTCCGTCCAGCGCCGGGACACAATGCAGCTCGTCACTGCGTCCGTCCAGCGCCGGGACACAATGCAGCTCGTCACTGCGTCCGTCCAGCGCCGGGACACAATGCAGCTCACAACACTTCCTCCTCTACGGGACTCAAAGTCTAACCTGAAGATTTAAAGCATTGATGTATCAGATTTAGTACAAAATATTCAGCATTCGTACTTCAGCATCACTGAGACGAAGTTTTCATCATTTTAATGCCGAGAGACAAACAATGTCCAGATGTCTACGTCGAGACAAAACTTCTTTATTCAACAGTTTCCCTCAGCAGGGTGTAGTTCCCCTCCAGGCCTGCAGGAGGGGGACTCACAGCAGGGTGTAGTTCCCCTCCAGGCCTGCAGGAGGCGCCGTGACTCAGGAACCCAGCAGGAACACAGAAGAAGAGACGGAGCAGGAAAGAAGGTAGAACAGGACAAATCCAGCTTGTGTCCTTATTAAAGCATCAGCAGCTCCTGGAGCAGGTAGTCCACCATGCTGCTGCTGCTATGACGTCACGGGGAGGGGGCGGGGCTAGAGGTGGAGAGGCGGGGCTAGAGGTCGGGGCTGGAGGTGGAGAGGCGGGGTCATGACATCATGGTTTTCCACCTCAACCATGGTTGCATGAAACGTTGTCATGGCGACAGTCTTTTAGTTTGACCCTCCGTCCAGCAGGACCTCAGTCTCTCTCTCTCTCTCTCTCTCAGTGTCTCTCTCTCTCTCTCTCTCTCTCAGTAAAGTTGAAGGTCTCTCTCTCTGTCTCTCTCTCTCAGTGTCTCTCTCTCTCTCTCTCTCAGTGTCTCTCTCTCTCTCTCTCAGTAAAGTTGAAGGTCTCTCTCTCTGTCTCTCTCTCTCTCTCTCTCTCTCTCAGTAAAGTTGAAGGTCTCTCTCTCTGTCTCTCTCTCTCTCTCTCTCTCAGTAAAGTTGAAGGTCTCTCTCTCTGTCTCTCTCTCTCTCTCTCAGTCTCTCTCTCTCTCTCTCTCTCTCTCAGTGTCTCTCTCTCTCTCTCTCTCTCAGTAAAGTTGAAGGTCTCTCTCTCTCAGTCTCTCTCTCTCTGTCTCTCTCTCGCTCTCTCTCTCTCAGAGTCTCTCTGTCTCTCTCTCTCTCTCTCTCTCAGAGTCTCTCGCTCTCTCTCTCTCTCTCTCAGTAAAGTTGAAGGTCTCTCTCTCTGTCTCTCTCTCTCTCTCTCTCAGTCTCTCTCTCTCTCTCTCTCTCTCTCAGTGTCTCTCTCTCTCTCTCTCAGTAAAGTTGAAGGTCTCTCTCTCTCAGTCTCTCTCTCTCTGTCTCTCTCTCTCTCTCTCTCTCTCAGAGTCTCTCGCTCTCTCTCTCTCTCTCTCAGTAAAGTTGAAGGTCTCTCAGTCTCAGATCACTAATCACAGTTTCTCACACTGAATCCTTCTGAGTGTCAGCAACACATTTTTACACACACACACACACACATACACACATACACACACATACACACACACACACACACACACACACACACACACACACACACACACACACACACACACACACACACACACACACACAGCATCAGTGACAGCTCGTGGGCTAAATATACCCTGAGTGACAAAGGCAGGTGACCAGGCTCCTCTACAGGCTGCTGTGGGGGGGGGGGGGGGGGGGGGGTCACAGGGTGTGAAGGGGGTGTAGGGGGGGGTGAAGGGGGAGGGGGGGGGGGGGTGAAGACGACCTCCGCTGCTCGGAGCCCAGCAGCTCAGATCCCCACGCTGCCCCACCGCCGGGTCGCCCCGCTGCTCTAAGCCAGCTGGTCTGGCTTACCGACTCTCCTTCTCCTGGTTCTGGTTCTGGTTCTGGTCCTGGTTCTGGTCCTGGTTTGACGGGAACCGGACTGGTCTGACCCCTGGACCTGCAGGACCAGACCCGCAGCTGGAGCTGCTGGGAAAAACCTTCCAGGTGAAGACGCTCGAGCTGGTGAGTGAGAGGAGGGACGTTACTGGGAGTGGCCAGCAGGGGGCAGCGGGGGGCCGTAGGGGGGCCGCAGGGGCCACCAGGGGGGCCGCAGGGGGCAGCAGGGGGGTCGTAGGGGCCAGCGGGGGGGCCGTAGGGGCCAGCGGGGGGGTCGTAGGGGGCAGCAGCCCGCTGTTCTACAGCCAAACTCTTTAAAATGAGCAGTTCGTCACTTTATAAAGTTTGATTTGTTGCTTCTACATTTAAAAACCTCTGAAGTGAAAAAGCGTCTGTTGGAGGTCAAACACCTTCGTCTGTAATATTTGTGGGATTTATCTTTTTATTCAGTATTTCTGTGGCAAACAGATTAAAAGTTTCGGGGGGAATTTAACTTTATTTTCTTTTTTTATTTGAAAAAAGCTTTTTTGTTTTAGTTGGTGTAGATTTTTTGTCTTTAAGGATCAAACCTGAGACTCTGCTGGTCCTTTAACTTTTATACGCTGGTAAAGAGAAAGAAACTTTTATAAAAAGATTTAAGCTTTAAAAAGAAGTTGTGATAAAATTAAACAAAATCTGTATTTAAAATTGTGTTTCTTTCTATAACTCTATAAAATAAAACTTTCCAAACTGAAAACTTCAGCAGTTGGTTTTCATCTTTTATATTTTAATATTATATAAGTTTATAGTCACTCAGCCAGTCAATATATAATCCAGGATATAATCAAAATACAATCTGTGTAAATTATATCATCACTCTTGTTGTTTACTTGTTGTTTTGACTTGTTTTTGAAACGTTTTTTCTTTATATTTGGTAGAATTCTGTGGCTGTTTGTTAGTTTTCGGCCATTTTAATCAAAATTCTGACTTTGTACCGTCAGATAGAACCTCCGTGTGTCTCGTTCTGTCTCGTTCTGTCTCGTTTGTGTCTCGTTTGTGTCTCGTTCTGTCTCGTTCTGTCTCGTTCTGTGTCTCGTTCTGTGTCTCGTTCTGTCTCGTTCTGTCTCGTTCTGTCTCGTTTGTGTCTCGTTCTGTCTCGTTCTGTCTCGTTCTGTGTCTCGTTCTGTGTCTCGTTCTGTGTCTCGTTCTGTCTCGTTATGCCTCGTTCTGTCTCGTTTGTGTCTCGTTGTGTCTCGTTCTGTGTCTCGTTCTGTCTCGTTTGTGTCTCGTTCTGTCTCGTTCTGTCTCGTTCTGTCTCGTTCTGTGTCTCGTTCTGTCTCGTTCTGTGTCTCGTTCTGTCTCGTTCTGTCTCGTTTGTGTCTCGTTCTGTGTCTCGTTCTGTGTCTCGTTCTGTCTCGTTTGTGTCTCGTTCTGTTTCGTTCTGTCTCGTTCTGTCTCGTTCTGTCTCGTTCTGTCTCGTTCTGTCTCGTTCTGCCTCGTTCTGTCTCGTTCTGTCTCGTTCTGTGTCGTTCTGTTTCGTTCTGTTTCGTTCTGTCTCGTTCTGTCTCGTTCTGTTTCGTTCTGTCTCGTTCTGTTTCGTTCTGTCTCGTTCTGTTTCGTTCTGTCTCGTTCTGTCTCGTTCTGTCTCGTTCTGTCTCGTTCTGTCTCGTTCTGTTTCGTTCTGTCTCGTTCTGTTTCGTTCTGTCTCGTTCTGTTTCGTTCTGTCTCGTTCTGTGTCTCGTTCTGCCTCGTTCTGTGTCTCGTTCTGTCTCGTTCTGCCTTGTTCTGCCTCGTTCTGCCTCGTTCTGTCTCGTTCTGTCTCGTTCTGTCTCGTTCTGCCTCATTCTGCCTCGTTCTGCCTCGTTCTGCCTCGTTCTGTCTCGTTCTGTCTCGTTCTGTCTCGTTCTGTGTCTCGTTCTGCCTCGTTCTGTGTCTCGTTCTGTCTCGTTCTGCCTCGTTCTGTCTCGTTCTGTCTCATTTGTGTCTCGTTCTGTCTCGTTCTGTGTCTCGTTCTGCCTCGTTCTGTCTCGTTTGTGTCTCGTTCTGTCTCGTTCTGTCTCTTTCTGTCTCGTTCTGTCTCGTTCTGTCTCATTCTGTGTCTCGTTCTATCTCGTTCTGTCTCGTTCTGTCTCGTTCTGTCTCGTTCTGTCTCTTTGTCCACCTGTTGGGACGTTTTGTCTCTTTCAGTCTCATTGTGTGTCTCTTTGTTTCATGTGAGTCTCTTGTCTCTGGTCACGTGTTTTTTCTCCTCTCAGTTCATCTCGTTGTTTCACTTTATTGAAACAAGAAACGCGTGAAGACGATATGAGCAGTTCCACTAGTGTCCGCCGGGGGGCGGCAGTGAGCCTCAGGAGAGTTTTAGACTTCAGAAACTTGTTGAAAACTTCAACTAAACTTTACTTTTAACGGAAAAAAAACCACATTAAAAACTGTTTGTATGAGTTAAACTCTTGTTTTCTGTGGTTTTTCTGTGTTTTGTTACTTTCAGTGATTTTATTTAACGCGGAAACATGGCGTGTGTGTGTGTGCGTGTGTGTGTGTGTGTGTGTGTGTGTGTGTGTGTGTGTGTGTGTGTGTGTGTGTGTGTGTGTGTGTGTGTGTGTGTGTGTGTGTGTGTGTGTGTGTGTGTGTGTGTGTAGGTGCTCGCGGATGGACTGAACCGCAGGACGGATCGCACGCACGGCGGGACACACGGGACCGGGCGCGCGGAGGTGAGGAGGAGGAGGAAGAGGAGGAGGAAGGAGGGAAGGAGGGGGGGGTGCGCGTGCCTGCGTGAGATGCGGGTGTCAGTGCGGGTTCGATCAACAGGAACACGCAGCAGCAGCAGCTTGTTTTTCTTTCCTCGGTCGGACTTTTACGCACGACTTTTACGCGCGACTCGTCCCGGGACGGAGGCACCGGGGCGCCGCTGGTTCCCGAGGAGCGCTGCGGTGTGTGGATCCCGGAGCCCGGAGCCCGGAGCCCGGTGAGCGCGCGGACAGCCCGCGGTCCTCTGATGGAAGCGGTGTGGAGGCTCGTCAGTGACGGAGCAGAGGGGTGGAGGTTCCGGGCGGCGGCAGCAGCGGGTGAGGACGTTTGGAACGGAGGGGGAATCAAACCGGGGAACTCCGGAGACGTTGACCTGCAGGGCCGCACTGAGCCCCGGGGGGGGGGGGGGGGCAGATCTGGGCTGTATTTACCCCCCCGGGGGGGGGAACTCAGAACCGCTGTCTTGATTTCAGAGTTTTCTGTTGAAGATCGTCCTGGAAACGACTTCCAGGTGTTGGACGCAGGTTTTCTTTAAGACGAGTCGTCGAGACGAGTCCTTATGATGAAAGACTCTGTGGGGTTCAGGTCCTGGAGCCAAACAGCTCACCTGGACCGGCTCACCTGGACCGGTCCAGGTGAGCCGGTCCTCGTCCTCCTCGCTCGGTTTCCCTTCATCACCTTTCATGTTAAATATATTTCTGATCTATTTAGTAACTCAACATCAATTTGTTCACAATATATTTATTTATTTTCGACCAGAGGTCAGAGGTTGTCGGTTCGATTCCCACAGCTGGCAGGTCACCACGGTGGGTCCCTGAGCGTGACCTTTGACCCCCCCCCCCATCAGCCCCCCCCAGGCCACGCCCCCACATCCTGGGACCAGGAGGACAAATCCCCCGAAAGAGTTTTAGTTCATCACTTCTTAATCGTTTATCTATATTTTATTATATATTTTATATATATTTTATATATATTTTATATATATTTAATAAACTCCAGCAACATCGCCGATAAATAATTGATCAATAGAATAAACAAAACCTTCTTTCACAACTTTGCTCGATCAGAACGGCGCCGCCTAGTGACCGACAGGAGAACCGCAGTGTTTTCAGTGTTTCTGCCGTTTCCATGGAGACGGACATCCCGGAGCTCCGGTTTCTAATGGGTGGAGCTCTGATCTCTGATGGGTGGAGCTTTGGTCTCTGATGGGTGGAGCTCTGGTCTCTGATGGGTGGAGCTTTGGTCTCTGATGGGTGGAGCTTTGGTCTCTAATGGGTGGAGCTCTGGTCTCTGATGGGTGGAGCTTTGGTCCCTGATGGGTGGAGCTTTGGTCTCTAATGGATGGAGCTCTGGTCTCTGATGGGTGGAGCTTTGGTCTCTAATGGATGGAGCTCTGGTCTCTGATGGGTGGAGCTTTGGTCTCTAATGGGTGGAGCTCTGGTCTCTGATGGGTGGAGCTTTGGTCTCTAATGGATGGAGCTCTGGTCTCTGATGGGTGGAGCTTTGGTCTCTAATGGATGGAGCTCTGGTCTCTGATGGGTGGAGCTCTGGTCTCTGATGGGTGGAGCTTTGGTCTCTGATGGGTGGAGCTTTGGTCTCTGATGGGTGGAACTTTGGTCTCTAATGGATGGAGCTCTGGTCTCTGATGGGTGGAGCTTTGGTCTCTGATGGGTGGAGCTCTGGTCTCTGATGGGTGGAGCTTTGGTCTCTGATGGGTGGAGCTCTGGTCTCTGATGGGTGGAGCTTTGGTCTCTAATGGATGGAGCGCTGGTCTCTGATGGGTGGAGCTTTGGTCTCTAATGGATGGAGCTCTGGTCTCTGATGGGTGGAGCTTTGGTCTCTAATGGATGGAGCGCTGGTCTCTGATGGGTGGAGCTCCAGTCTCTAATGGGTGGAGCTCTAGTCTCTAATGGGTGGAGCTCTAGTCTCTGATGGGTGGAGCTTTGGTCTCTAATGGTGGAGCTCTGGTCTCTGATGGGTGGAGCTCCGGTCTCTAATGGGTGGAGCTCTGGTCTCTGATGGGTGGAGCTTTGGTCTCTAATGGTGGAGCTCTGGTCTCTGATGGGTGGAGCTCCGGTCTCTAATGGGTGGAGCTCTAGTCTCTAATGGGTGGAGCTCTAGTCTCTAATGGGTGAAGCTCCGGTCTCTAATGGGTGGAGCTCTAGTCTCTAATGGGTGGAGCTCTAGTCTCTAATGGGTGGAGCTCTAGTCTCTAATGGGTGGAGCTCTGGTCTCTAATGGGTGGAGCCCACCTTCACTTTGTCTCAAACTTCCCCGAGACGCCACCGCGAAGGCTAGCAAGCTAGCATTAGCCTCAGAACCTCGCGGTCGGGGTGAAAAATCTCCCAGAATGCAACAGCAGTTTTGCGTTTCCGCGGCGTCGTTCTGAGAACGACGCCCGTTCACACGGAGACGGCAGAACCACTGACAACCACGTAGTTGGTATGGTGGGCCACTAGTTGGCGCTGTTTCCATGACGACGATGTCGCCACCGCGTTTTTGAAAAGTTCCTGAAAACGTTGTGTCCAGTGACTCCGCCCTCCACAAACAGAAACACAAAACTCTGCCAGACGTCTGAGTTTTCACTCGTCACGCAAACTACGTCGTTTCCACCTGCAGCGCGGTGGAAATGCCGCCGCCGCCGCCGTCGTTGAAGTGTTTTTCGTGGGAGCGGCTGAGGAAAACGCTTTGATCTCCAGTCACAAAGCAGCTCCTGTCGTTCCAGGGTAGAAAGTTCACTTTTATTTTTGGAGTCGTTCTGTTTTACACCACAGAGGCTATAAATAGCTGTCAGGTGTGTGTGTGTGTGTGTGTGTGTGTGTGTGTGTGTGTGTGTGTGTGTGTGTGTGTGTGTGTGTGTGTGTGTGTGTGTGTGTGTGTGTGTGTGTGTGTGTGTGTGTGTGTGTGATCCCGGAGCAGATCAAACTGTGTGTTAAGCCCCGCCTCCAGACGAGTGCCCACACGCTGCTTCCCGGTGATTCTCTCCTGAAAACTCCCTCCTGCTGCGTGAGCGGCT
>NW_027662210.1:17500-20000 GCF_963422515.1 Blennius ocellaris
GACCAGCTGCTGATACTAATGCTAATCATGCTAACACATCACCAGATGTGTTCACATGCTTAGTCGATAGTAACAGATTACTTTTCAGGTACTAGAGCGACAGTCGGTAGAGCGCAGACCTTCGCCAACGCCTCATTTGTTAGCAGAACCGAGTTAGCATTGCTAGCACAATAGCCGTTAGCTCATTTCAATACTAACGAGCCCGTCACGTAGAGACATCACTGTGTGGAACACTGAGCAGGGGGCGTCTCCATGGCAACAGACGCTGATCTCCTTTGATCTCCTCCACGATGTTCCTCTTTCATTCACTTTTTTAATACATTTTTTAAATTTATTCAGAAACGGTTCAACGTTAACGTCCCAAAATCAAATGGAGCGGTCCTTGAATGATTAGCATTACCATGGTAACAACACGTCATCAGTAGGTAAAACTAACTGGTCATAGCGACGCCGCTTTGACGGGTCGGCGCCGCGAGTCGGTGGTGATCAAGGTTCTGGACGAGTTCACAGGCAATGAACAGGCTGAAGGTGTCGTCACCACAACAACAACAACAACAACAACAACAACATGACAGTGAAGCGTCACCGTGTGTCTCTCGTCTCTCCGCCAGGTGACTTTCACCAAGCGGAAGTTCGGCCTGATGAAGAAGGCGTACGAGCTGAGCGTGCTCTGCGACTGCGAGATCGCACTCATCATCTTCAACAGCACCAACAAGCTGTTCCAGTACGCTAGCACCGACATGGACAAGGTGCTGCTCAAGTACACCGAGTACAACGAGCCGCACGAGAGCCGGACCAACGCCGACATCGTGGACGTGAGTCAGTGCCCGGCGCCGCGCGCCACGCCACGGCGGCCTGTTATTGATTCCTTGTGGTGGTCTGGACGTTTGTGGTCTGGACGTTTGTGGTCTGGACGGTTGTAGTCTGGACGGTTGTTGTTTGGACGGTTGTAGTTTGGAAGGTTGTAGTTTGGACGGTTGTTGTTTGAACGGTCGTAGTTTGGACAGTTGTAGTTTGGACGGTTGTAGTTTGGACGGTTGTGGTTTGGATGGTTGTAGTCTGGATGGTTGTAGCTTGGACGGCTGTGGTTTGGACAGTTGTAGTTTGGATGGTTATTGTTGGGATGGTTGTAGTTTGGACGGTTGTGGTTTGGACCATTGTGGTTTGGACAGTTGTTGTCTGGATGGTTGTAGTCTGGATGGTTGCAGTTTGGACGGTTGTAGTTTGGACGGTTGTAGTCTGGATGGTTGTTGTTTGGACGGTTGTAGTCTGGATGGCTGTTGTTTGGACAGTTGTAGTCTGGATGGTTGTAGTTTGGACGGTTGTAGTCTGGACGGTTGTTGTTTGAACGGTCGTAGTTTGGACAGTTGTAGTTTGGACGGTTGTAGTTTGGACGGTTGTGGTTTGGATGGTTGTAGTCTGGATGGTTGTAGCTTGGACGGCTGTGGTTTGGACAGTTGTAGTTTGGATGGTTATTGTTGGGATGGTTGTAGTTTGGACGGTTGTGGTTTGGACCATTGTGGTTTGGACAGTTGTTGTCTGGATGGTTGTAGTCTGGATGGTTGCAGTTTGGACGGTTGTAGTTTGGACGGTTGTAGTCTGGATGGTTGTTGTTTGGACGGTTGTAGTCTGGATGGCTGTTGTTTGGACAGTTGTAGTCTGGATGGTTGTAGTTTGGACGGTTGTTGTTTGGACGGTTGTAGTCTGGATGGTTGTAGTTTGGACAGTTGGGGTTTGGACAGTTGTAGTTTGGACGGTCGTAGTTTGGACAATTGTAGTTTAGACGGTTGTAGTTTGGACGGTTGTAGTTTGGACGGTCGTAGTTTGGACGGTCATTGTAGTTTGGACAGTTGTAGTTTGAGGGTTGTATTTTGGACAGTCGTAAACAACGTGACTTTGGTTCTTGGTTGAGATTTTGAGCTCCTCCTCCTGAGCAGTCTGTCACACACACACACACACACACACACACACACACACACACACACACACACACACACACACACACACACACACACACACACACACACACACACACACACACACACACACACACACACACACAGGTCACGTTTAAGCCGTCACGAGTCAAAGTCCATCCTGAAGGAAACGTTTCTCCTCCAGGAGTCTAACTAGCCAACAGTACTGGATTACAGTTACAGATTACTCTTCTCAATGGGATTATTGATTCAAGCCAATTATAAAATCACTGGTAATCTTTTTTTTTTTTTTTAATGGCCGGTTCATCATTAAATAACAATTATTTGGAGTTTAATTTAAAAAGTAGCAGTTACAAAAAAATGTAAACATGTACTCTGTAAAGTAACTAGTTACATTTACAAAGTAAAAATGTATCCTGACTGAAAATGAAAAATGTGTTTCAGTGACTTATTGACTGAAACGTAGTGAACAGTAATATTGATTACAGTTACTTGTTTCATTACCCGATGACAGGAGTTAGTAAAAACCGCTAGTTACTTATTTGTAGTAGTTACATCGGAGT
>NW_027662210.1:25000-33167 GCF_963422515.1 Blennius ocellaris
GTGTAGCTCGCTACAGATGCTACTAGCTAACTAACTAGCTAGCTAGCTAGCTCTCTGACCAGCCAATCAGAGGGCTTGAATTCACTGATGTCATACAAGGCCTTCCAGGAGGCTCTGAGTCGCCGTATAATATCAGAATGTGATTGGTTATAAGCTTTAATATGGAAGGCCTTGTATAATATGAAGGCCTTGAAGGCCTTGAAGGCCTTCAAGGCCTTGAAGGTCCCGTCGGTCTGCCACTGCTGAGACTCTGAACAAATGCAGGCTGAAGATCGTCTCAGCTTTTCTGGACGATTCCAGGCAGCAGCGTTCAGGTCCTCTTCCTCCTCCTCTTCCTCCTCCTGCTCTTCTTCCTCCTCCTGCTCCTCCTCTTCCTCCTCCTGCTCTTCTTCCTCCTCCTGCTCCTCCTCTTCCTCCTCTTCTTCCTCTTCCTCTTCTTCCTCTTCCTCCTCCTGCTCTTCCTCCTCCTCCTCTTCCTCCTCGTCCTCGTCCTCCTCCTCCTCCTCCTCCTCCTCCTCCTTCCTGTGAACTTTGTGACAAAGGAAGCAGAACGTCTCTTTACGTTCATGATCAAAGGGTTTCCTCTCAGTTTAAATTGACTTCATTTCAGTCTTCAGAGCAGAAAAACCAGCAGTTCTGCACATGCTCAGTAGAGACCGCAACGTCTCCCCCCTGGGGTCACGACCCCCACCAAGTCCTCATTGTCCCGGATGAGGCACCTTTATTTTGACAGTCACCATAATAACAATCCAACTTTTATTTTGACAGTCTGTCCACCAGAATGTCCGTGTTCTGTGTGTGTGTGTGTGTGTGTGTGTGTGTGTGTGTATGTGTGTGTGTGTGTGTGTGTGTGTGTGTGTGTGTGTGTGTGTGTGTGTGTGTGTGTGTGTGTGTGTGTGTGTGTGTGTGTGTGTGTGTGTGTGTGTGTGTGTGTGTGTCCCGGCCAGACGGCTGCTCTCATGTTTTAACGGAGCGTCCAGATTGACAGATTGAGGGACGGATGGGAGTGACGAGGAGCAAAAAATAGCCTTCTACGGCCATCCCTGCGGTCGCGGCGCGGGTATTGGTGCTCCCCCCCTCCCCCCCCTCCCCCCTCTTCCTCCCCCCCTCCCCCTCCTCCCCCTCCTCTAAACCCTAACAGGTGGGCATGACTGGGATGTCTGGACTGTGTGTGATACGGCCGCAGTCGTCTGCTGACAGACCGGACTAATGATCTGTGAAGTGCTGAAGCAGGCCAACACACACACACACACACACACACACACACAGTGCTGCGTTCAGGGGAAACCTGCTCCGATGGCGCCCCCGTGTGGCCACGTCTTGCAGCGACAGTGAGAAAAGCGACGCTCGTATTTCAATCTCCTTTCTTTCACTTCACGAGACGATTTTTTTCGCGCAACTCCAACCCGGGACGGCGTCGGCGGGGACGCCGTCCCGTGGGGGAAAGGGACGTGAAACGTGGCGTCGGTGGCGTCGTGTGACGAGCGTCCGTGTCTGTGCCTCTGAACCAGACGCTGCGTAAGAAAGGCCTGAACGGCTGCGACAGCCCCGACATCGAGGCCGACGACTCTGCGGGCCAGAGCCCCGAGTCGGAGGACAAGTACCGGAAGATCAGCGAGGACATCGACCTGATGATCAACAGACAGCGGCTCTGCGTGAGTTCCACCGCCGGGCCGCCGGGCGAGACGGGCGCTAACCCTAACCCGGCGTGAAAACGGCATCCCGTTAGCACGTCTCTCTCTCGCTGCCGCGTAAAACGACAACCGTTTGCGCTCTCCGTCCAGCAGGGTCTGCCGCCCTCCGGCTACGACATGGGCGTGTCCATCCCGGGCGGCGCCGGCGCCGGCCTGCTCTACCCCCACCAGGGCCTCGGCGGCGGCGGCGGCCTGGGGAACCACAACCTGCTGCCGCTGTCACACGCTAACCTGCAGAGGAACAGCATGTCCCCCCAGAGGCCCCCCAGCACCGGGAACCCAGGTACAGCCGCAGTAGCATTAGCATCACCCGCATTAGCATCTCCTGCATTAGCATCACCTGCATTAGCACCTCCAGCATTAGCATCACCTGCATTAGCGTCACCTGCATTAGCATCACCTGCATTAGAACCTCCGGCATTAGCATCACCCGCATTAGCATCACCGGCATTAGCATCACCTGCATTAGCGTCACCTGCATTAGAACCTCCGGCATTAGCATCACCCGCATTAGCATCACCGGCATTAGCATCACCTGCATTAGCATCACCTGCATTAAAACCTCCGGCATTAGCATCACCTGCATTAGCACCTCCAGCATTAGCATCACCCACATTGACATCACCTGCATTAGCATCACCTGCATTAGCGTCACCTGCATTAGCATCACCTGCATTAAAACCTCCGGCATTAGCATCACCTGCATTAGCACCTCCAGCATTAGCATCACCCACATTGACATCACCTGCATTAGCATCACCCGCATTAGCACAATCGCCCCACACATTAGCAGCAGCATTTGCAACAGCTATAATTGCATTGGTATTAGCATCCATCCGTTTTAGCATTGGCATGATCAACATTAGCATCAGCAGCATTATCGTCATTAGCTTAGCATTAGTCGCAGTAGCATCACCCACAGTAGCGTCACCCGCATTAGTTTCGTCATCCTCCCCGAGTGCATGAGCGTTATTAGCATCATGAGCATCATTAGCATCATGAGCATCATTAGCATTATTAGCTTAGCATCAGTAAGGAAACAGTCAAAGCTAAAGGCTAACAACAGAAAGATTAGCTCCTGGTGTTGAAGGTCCAGTGTGTTTCAATCAGGCAAAGACCAACACTTTCAATGAGTTTTGTTGTTGTTGTTGTTGTTGTTGTTGTCACTAAACAAAGTGTAATCGTGGTTCCTGTCTCTGCAGGACTGATGGGACCAGAGCTCACGAGCACCGTGGTCTCCAGCATCGGTGAGCAGCAGCGTCAGTGTCGGTCCGGCGCCGCCGGTTCTGGTCCGGAATCGCCAGAGTCCGTCGGGTCAACCTGTTTTCTGTGGCCAGGAAACGGCGGCTACAGCGGCCACTGCCCCTCCCCCGGCCTGCTGGCGCCCCCCGCGGGCGGCAACAAGAACCTGCAGGACAAGAGCCCTCCCAGCATGGGCCTGGGCCGCAAGCCGGACCTGCGGACGCTGCTGCCGCCGGCCAGCAAGTGCAGCAACATGCCCCCCGTGGTGAGTCCCGGCGAGTCAGAGCCTAATCCCAGTCTGGATTAACCGTCACTAACTGGACTCTGTTCTATAACGCTGCAGTGTGACGACTTTGACCTCATGTTGGTGAGTCGCTCCTCTGACCTGCCCCGGTTCCATCCCCCGCCCTGAAAACAGCCTAGATTAAGCCTCAGATTAAGCCTCAGATTAAGCCTCAGATTAAGCCTCAGATTAAGCCTCAGATTAAGTCTCAGATTAAGTCTCAGATTAAACCTCAGATTCAGCCTCAGATTAAGCCTCAGATTAAATCTCAGATTAAACCTCAGATTCAGCCTCAGATTAAGCCTCAGATTAAACCTCAGATTAAGCCTCAGATTAAGCCTCAGATTAAGTCTCAGATTAAGTCTCAGATTAAGTCTCAGATTAAACCTCAGATTCAGCCTCAGATTAAGCCTCAGATTAAGTCTCAGATTAAGTCTCAGATTAAACCTCAGATTAAGTCTCAGATTAAATCTCAGATAAAGCCTCAGATTAAGCCTCAGTTTAAACCTCAGATTAAGCCTCAGATTAAGCCTCAGATTAAGTCTCAGATTAAGCCTCAGATTAAGCCTGAGATTAAACCTCAGATTAAGTCTCAGATTAAATCTCAGATTAAGCCTCAGTTTAAACCTCAGATTAAGCCTCAGATTAAGCCTCAGATTAAGCCTCAGATTAAGTCTCAGATTAAGTCTCAGATTAAACCTCAGATTAAGCCTCAGATTAAGTCTCAGATTAAGCCGTGCTCGTCTCTCTGCAGAACCAGAGGATCAATCACTCTCAGACCGCCCAGACGCTCTCCACGCCCGCCGTCTCTACGCTCCCCGGTCAGGGGATGGGCGGGTACTCGTCGGCGCTCTCCTCCTCCTACGGCACAGGTGAGCCCAGCGGGGGGCCGTCACTGTGGTTACCGTGGTTACCGCATCCAGAAGGCCAGGGTTAGCTGTTAGCATGCACTGCAGCTAAAAGGGAAAGTGGAAACGTGAAGAAAACCGTGGATGAATTAAGAATTAATCCCCCCCCCCCCCCCCCTCCCCCCAGATTTCTCCCTGGGCACTGACCTGCCCCCCCTGCCGGGGTTCGGGGGCTCCATGTCCAGCTGGCAGCAGCAGCAGATTCAGAACCTGCAGCACTCGGCGCTGGGACACATGGGGTGAGTCTGCGTTTCACTTTAAGCCTCAGATTAAGTCTCAGATTATACCTCAGATTAAGTCTCAGATTAAGCCTCAGATTAAACCTCAGATTAAGTCTCAGATTAAGCCTCAGATTAAGCCTCAGAATAAGTCTCAGATTAAGCCTCAGATTAACCCTCAGATTAAGTCTCAGATTAAGCCTCAGATTAAGTCTCAGATTAAGCCTCAGATTAAGCCTCAGATTAAACCTCAGATTAAGTCTCAGATTAAGCCTCAGATTAAGTCTCAGATTAAACCTCAGATTAAGTCTCAGATTAAGTCTCAGATTAAGTCTCAGATTAAACCTCAGATTAAGTCTCAGATTAAGCCTCAGATTAAACCTCAGATTAAGTCTCAGATTAAGCCTCAGATTAAGTCTCAGATTAAACCTCAGATTAAGTCTCAGATTAAGCCTCAGATTAAGCTTCAGTTTAAAAAAAACCTTAAAACCAGGTTTGCTTGTACGAAGAACAGAAACAGGCTCCGCCTCCTGGCGAGGTTAAAGATGGCGTCCTCTCTGTCCCCCGCAGGAACCTGTGCCAGAGCTCCAACCTGAACCTCCAGTCGACCCACCAGAACCTGCACATCAAGTCCGAGCCGGCCTCCCCGCCGCGGGACCGAGGCCTGGGGATGGCGGGGGCGGGGCTGGGGGGAGTGGGGGGCGTGTCCTCGGCCGGGTACTCCGCCTCCATGGCGGCGGGCCGCGGCCCCCCGGAGCAGGGCCGCTCCCCCGCCGACAGCGCCTCCAGCTGCGGCAGCTCCTACGACGGCAGTGAGGAGCGCGACGATCACCACGGCAACGACAGCTTCCTGCTGCGGCCGCTCGCCGGCCAGGACGGGCGCCACAGCCCGTCGGTCAAACGCATGAGGCTATCGGAGGGCTGGGCCACATGATGGGGGCGGAGCCACTGGGGAGGGGGCGGAGCTATGACAGTTACCTTTTAGTGTTATTATTATTATTATTATTATTATTATTATTCTAATGAGTATTATCCTCTTCTTGTTCTGAGTGGGTGTGCTTTCTGTGAGGGGGCGGGGCCGGTTTCTATTGATTGACAGCACAGCCGCCACTTCACCCCCCCCCCACACCCCCCCACCCCCCCCAACCCCATCATTAGTGACCAAAATCCAAAACAAACTAAAATAATAAAGAGAGAAAAAAAGTTTTAAAATGAGAAAAAAATGTATTTATTAAATTTAAATTTAAAAGATAATTTTGAACAATGAAAGAAAATTTAAGAAAAAACTATATTTGGATTTTTCAGAATAAATTAGAATCCAGAGGGAAAAAAATCTCGAGAAATTTCCAGAATTTATTGAAAACTCAAAGACAATATTCAATTTTTATCTATCTTTATTTATTTGGCCTGGAAGGGGCGTGGTCTGTCTGAAGGGGGCGTGGTCTGGCGGCGTGACTGTTGTGTTCTGCTGCTTTGTGTAGGTGTGTGTTCAGGCGGGGCGGAGCCTGGTCTGTGGGCGTGGCTTGTGGGTGGGCGGGGTTTCAGGGAAACCCGGATGCAAACTAACAGGTGAAGAAGTCTGGTACTCTGAAGCTACTGGTGAGTTTTAGTCCGTCGTCATGGCGACACGCGTTGCAGGTTCAACTTATTTACACGCAGAAATTGAGAAAAAAAAAAAAAAAGCGTTATTTTTATTATTTTTTTAGGTTTAAAACGCATTTGAAGGCTGAAGAGAGTCGGAGGAAGAGAGAGAGAGAGAGAGAGAGAGAGAGAGAGGGTTGGTTCAGGAAAGAGAAGAAAGTTCTGGAACGTTTCATTGATGTGAAGAAAGAAACTTTTTATAGAAACAGAAGCAAAGAAAAAAACTGATTTGAAATGAATTTTAAATTCAGCCCACTGAAGATTCATTCACACATTTAGATTTTTTTTTTTTTTTTTGTCAAGCACTGGAAAACATTAGGAGCAAAACTAAGAAATTATATTTTGAGAAATAGTTTTACTGTGAAGTTACATTAAAACATTTTAAAGAAATTTAAGTGTAATTAAAAGTCTTCTGGCACCATTTTAATTTTAATTCACGAAAATTAACCGAAAAACCAAAAGTTCACAACACAAACACCAAAAAGTTGGTTTTAGTTTTGTTTCTGAGCTGAAAAGTTCTAAAAAAAAATCCACTTGAAAAAACATTGAAATGTTTAAACTTTATTTAAAAGAACATTGTGTAAATTATCAAAGTAACGAAACTTTCTGTTAAAATCTACCGTGAAAGTTTAAAAAAAAAAATTGTAATTCCACATTGTAATGAGTCAGCCCGCTTAAAACATCTGACAGTTTTAATTACTACAAGTTTATTTTTAGATTGACCATAAAAAATTATTCTCCCCCAAACTGTAAAACTTAAAAAAAATTCTATTTTAATATTTTTTATAACATTTTAATATTTTTCAATTATAAGAACGAATCTGTTGTTCAATTCAAATAAACATTTTAAAATGTTTAAAAGTTCATTTAATTGTGATTTCTTTTGCTTCTGATAGTGTGTTAGTGTGTGTGTGTCGTTTAGGGGGAAGCTTTTAAATCTTTAGTGTTTTTCTTTCTTCCTCAGGAGAACAAATTCATTATCTTTGTAAAAAAAAACCAAAAAAGAAAAGAAAAAAAAAACCAGTGAAGTATTTTTTTTCTAATCAGGGAAGAATTTCTGTAAACTTGAAGTTAAAACAAGAGAAACAAACAGTGACAAGTCGTTCAGCTGCTGCCGAACCGGAGAGAAACTGTAAATATACGCGATATTAGAGATTAATTAATTAATTCCAGAAAAATATTGACGTGACGGACGTCGTTTCTGGTTTGAGCTTCACGAGTTTCCAATCAGCCAATCGGCTGCAGAGGAGGCGGGGCCGGAGGCGGAGCCGGTGTGAGGAAAGGAAGAGTTGTTTCTGGAGTAGAGTTCAGGAAGTGCCGGTCCGAGTCCAACGTCCAGGAAACCGTCGTCCTGAAAGATCGGACACAGATTCCAAAAGTCGGAAGTTCTTGTGACTTTTTAAAACTTTTGCGTCGTTTTTCTACAGGAAGTCGTTTTCGTGGTCCCTGGTTGAGTTTTGGTGAAAAAGTTGCCGATTGGTTGGTTTTGGTTTTACCGTTTGTGACTGACGGTTTCCTGCCGGCTGATTGGAGAAGAGCCTCTGGCGCCCCCCCCTGGTGGCGGCGTGTCTCAGAACCCTCCTGCTGAACGTTTCTCTCCCGGGCAGAACAAAGTCCTGCCGTTTGGCTCTCGGCGGCGGCTGGTCGACGTCACCGGACGTTTCCGTGGTTCCGAGGAGACGTGGCGTCCGAAGGTCCTTCATATTTGAATATTTTGGTTTTCAAACTGTATATTTGGAGCCGGACCCTCGGCGGACGCCCAACCAGGTTTCTTTCTGCACATCAAGCTGGTCTTTTTTACCCCGACGTGAGCGAGCTGGTCGCTGGGAGCTGCTAGCTGCTAGCTGCTAGCTGGTAGCTGATAGCCAGTAGCTTCTAGCCAGGAGCTGGTAGCTGATAGCCAGTAGCTGGTAGCCGGGAGCTGGTAGCAAAGAGCCAGTAAGCTTCTAGCCAGGAGCTGGTAGCTGATAGCTGGTAGCCGGTAGCTTCTAGCCAGGAGCTGGTAGCCGGGAGCTGGTAGCCGGGAGCTGGTAGCAAAGAGCCAGTAGCTTCTAGCCAGGAGCTGGTAGCCGGGAGCTGGTAGCAAAGAGCCAGTAGCTTCTAGCCAGGAGCCTTGGTAGCTGATAGCCAGGAGCTGGTTGCTGCTAGCTGGTAGCCGGGAGCTGCTAGCTGGTAGCCAGG
>NW_027662210.1:33367-50867 GCF_963422515.1 Blennius ocellaris
GATTGGTAGCTGGTAGCCAGGAGCTGCTAGCCGGTAGCCGGAAGCTGCTAGCTACTAGCCGGTAGCCGGGAGCTAGTAGCTGGTAGCCGGGAGCTGCTAGCTGGTAGCCGGGAGCTGCTAGCTGGTAGCCGGGAGCTGCTAGCCGGTAGCCGGAAGCTGCTAGCTACTAGCCGGTAGCCGGGAGCTAGTAGCTGGTAGCCGGGAGCTGCTAGTTGCTAGCTGGGAGACGCTAGCTGCTAGCCGGTAGCTGGTAGCTCGCCAGGTCGCCGCAGGTCGTTGTTCTTCACTGACGCCACTAATGACCCCTGACCTTCACCCCCCCGGAGAGCGTTAGCGGCATAAGCTGGCCTTTGTCGCCTTTGGGAGACAATGAGGAGGAGAAGAAGTCCGGACGCGGCGGGTCGACGTCCCTCACATGTCGGATTTGTATTTTGCAGAATAAAGATTATCAGGCTCTGTTTCCTGCTTCGTCTCGTCTTTGTCTCGGTTCTCCTCTCAAGTCACTTCATCATGTATACATTTAAATGTATGTATAATTTAGAAAAAGCTTTTTTATTTCCAATAAATCCAGCGTGATGTCACACACACACACACACACACACACACACACACACACACACACACACACACACAGAGACGACATGATAGGAAGTTGTTTCTTTGTGGTTTTACTTCCTGGTTAAAGGTGGAAAATGATTATTCACAAATTTGAAAATCAACAATCAAAACAGATCTGATCAGAAAACATGCAGGAGGAGGAGTAGATGAAGAAGAGGAAGAAAAGAGGAGTAGATGGAGAAAAGGAAGAAAAGAGGAGTAGATGGAGAAGAGGAAGAAAGGAGGAGTAGATGAAGAAGAGGAAGAACAGTAGAAGGAGGAGTAGATGAAGAAAAGGAAGAAAGGAGGAGTAGATGAAGAAGAGGAAGAACATTAGAAGGAGTAGATGAAGAGAAAGAACAACACTAGGAGTAGATGAAGAAAAGGAAGAAAAGAGGAGTAGATGAAGCGAAAGAAGAACAGTAGAAGGAGGAGTAGATGAAGAAAAGGAAGAAAGGAGGAGTAGATGGAGAAGAGGAAGAAAAGAGGAGTAGATGAAGAGAAAGAAGAAAGGAGGAGTAGATGAAGAAAAGGAAGAAAGGAGGAGTAGATGAAGAAGAGGAAGAACAGTAGAAGGAGTAGATGAAGAGAAAGAACAACACTAGGAGTAGATGAAGAAAAGGAAGAAAAGAGGAGTAGATGAAGCGAAAGAAGAACAGTAGAAGGAGGAGTAGATGAAGAAAAGGAAGAAAGGAGGAGTAGATGGAGAAGAGGAAGAAAAGAGGAGTAGATGAAGAGAAAGAAGAAAGGAGGAGTAGATGAAGAGAAAGAAGAAAGGAGGAGTAGATGAAGAAAAGGAAGAAAAGAGGAGTAGATGAAGAGAAAGAAGAAAGGAGGAGTAGATGAAGAGAAAGAAGAAAAAAGGAGTAGATGAAGAAGAGGAAGAACAGTAGATGGAGGAGTAGATGAAGAAGAGGAAGAAAAGAGTAGATGAAGAGAAAGAAGAACAGTAGAAAGAGGAGTAGATGAAGAGAAAGAAGAACAGTAGATGGAGGAGTAGATGAAGAAGAGGAAGAAAAGAGGAGTAGATGAAGAGAAAGAAGAACAGTAGAAAGAGGAGTAGATGAAGAGAAAGAAGAACAGTAGAAAGAGGAGTAGATGAAGAAGAGGAAGAAAAGAGGAGTAGATGAAGAGAAAGAAGAACAGTAGAAAGAGACGCCATCAACACATTTTAAAATCTTTCCTGTTTTCCTCTGATTAACACATTTTCTCAAAACGTTTCTAATTTAAAAAAAAAAAAACAAAACAAAACCTGTAGGCATGACATCACTTCCTGTCCCTGGCAGCTCACGCGGGGAGCTGCTGCAGCAATTAACCAATCAGGAGGCAGCTCCAGGTGCTCTTCAGCCTCAGGTGAGGCGGAGGTGCAGCAGTGGTTGAGGCACGGAGGCAAGATGTTCACCTGGGTTTGGCTCGGTCTGGTGGTTGTGGCGCGGCTCGGCGCGGCGCAGGGCGGGGGAGGGGCAGGGTTCCTCCCGGTGCCCGTGTGGAAGTTCATGAACGGTACCGTCGACTCGGGTCACTGTTCTTACCCACCTGACGGGGTGGAGGGGTTTGCTGGTTGTTGCTTCATCTTCTGCTCCTCCAGTTTCAGACGGCGCCGACCCGTCCGATTTGGGCCGACCGCAGTTTGGCTGCGGCGACGTGTGGCTCTCCGTTCGCCTGAGGCTCCTCCGACACTCAGACCTGAGTCTGGAAGGTGAGTTCCACTGGACCTGAGACGCTACGCTACTGTAGCATCCCTGAGGGGAGAGCACTAACTGTTTAGCATGTAGCGTCCCTGACAGAGAGCAGCTGTTTAGCGTGTAGCGTCCCTGACGGGAGAGCACCAACTGTTTAGCGTGTAGCGTCCCTGACGGGAGAGCGCCGACTGTTTAGCGTGTAGCATCCCTGATGGGAGAGCGACGACTGTTTAGCGTGTAGCGTCCCTGATGGGAGAGCGACGACTGTTTAGCGTGTAGCGTCCCTGATGGGAGAGCGACGACTGTTTAGCGTGTAGCGTCCCTGATGGGAGAGCGACGACTGTTTAGCGTGTAGCATCCCTGATGGGAGAGCGACGACTGTTTAGCGTGTAGCGTCCCTGATGGGAGAGCGACGACTGTTTAGCGTGTAGCGTCCCTGATGGGAGAGCGACGACTGTTTAGCGTGTAGCGTCCCTGACGGGAGAGCGACGACTGTTTAGCGTGTAGCGTCGCTGACGGGAGAGCACCAACTGTTTAGCGTGTAGCGTCGCTGACGGGAGAGCACCAACTGTTTAGCGTGTAGCGTCGCTGACGGGAGAGCACCAACTGTTTAGCGTGTAGCGTCGCTGACGGGAGAGCACCAACTGTTTAGCGTGTAGCGTCGCTGACGGAGAGCAACTGTTTAGCGTGTAGCGTCCCTGATGGGAGAGCACCGACTGTTTAGCATGTAGCGTCCCTGACGGGAGAGCACCGACTGTTTAGCATGTAGCATCCCTGACGGGAGAGCACCAACTGTTTAGCGTGTAGCATCCCTGACGGCGAGCAACTGTTTGGCGTGTAGCATCGCTGACGGGAGAGCACCGACTGTTTAGCATGTAGCGTCCCTGATGGGAGAGCACCAACTGTTTAGCGTGTAGCGTCCCTGACGGCGAGCAACTGTTTAGCATGTAGCGTCCCTGACGGCGAGCAACTGTTTAGCATGTAGCGTCCCTGACGGCGAGCAACTGTTTAGCATGTAGCGTCCCTGACGGCGAGCAACTGTTTGGCGTGTAGCATCGCTGACGGGAGAGCACCAACTGTTTAGCGTGTAGCATCGCTGACGGCGAGCAACTGTTTAGCGTGTAGCATCGCTGACGGCGAGCAACTGTTTAGCGTGTAGCATCGCTGACGGCGAGCAACTGTTTAGCATGTAGCGTCCCTGACGGGAGAGCGACGACTGTTTAGCGTGTAGCATCCCTGACGGGAGAGCGACGACTGTTTAGCGTGTAGCATCCCTGACGGGAGAGCGCCGACTGTTTAGCGTGTAGCATCCCTGACGGGAGAGCGCCGACTGTTTAGCGTGTAGCGTCCCTGATGGGAGAGCGCCGACTGTTTAGCGTGTAGCATCCCTGATGGGAGAGCGACGACTGTTTAGCGTGTAGCGTCGCTGACGGGAGAGCACCAACTGTTTAGCGTGTAGCGTCGCTGACGGGAGAGCACCAACTGTTTAGCGTGTAGCGTCCCTGACGGGAGAGCACCGACTATTTAGCATGTAGCATAGCTGACGGGAGAGCGCCGACTGTTTAGCATGTAGCATAGCTGACGGGAGAGCGCCGACTGTTTAGCATGTAGCATAGCTGACGGGAGGGCGCCGAGTGTTTAGCGTGTAGCATAGCTGACGGGAGAGCGCCGAGTGTTTAGCGTGTAGCGTCCCTGACGGGAGAGCGCCGACTGTTTAGCGTGTAGCGTCCCTGACGGGAGAGCGACGACTGTTTAGCGTGTAGCGTCGCTGACGGGAGAGCGACGACTGTTTAGCGTGTAGCGTCGCTGACGGGAGAGCACCAACTGTTTAGCGTGTAGCATAGCTGACGGGAGAGCGCCGACTGTTTAGCATGTAGCATAGCTGACGGGAGAGCGCCGACTGTTTAGCATGTAGCATAGCTGACGGGAGAGCGCCGACTGTTTAGCATGTAGCATAGCTGACGGGAGAGCACCGACTATTTAGCATGTAGCATAGCTGACGGGAGAGCGCCGACTGTTTAGCATGTAGCATAGCTGACGGGAGAGCGCCGACTGTTTAGCATGTAGCATAGCTGACGGGAGGGCGCCGAGTGTTTAGCGTGTAGCATAGCTGACGGGAGAGCGCCGAGTGTTTAGCGTGTAGCGTCCCTGACGGGAGAGCACCGACTGTTTGATCAATTTGCTGATATAGGAACCATCTTCTAGATATTTTGTCGGAACATAATTTGGTCTCGTCATTGAGAATGTCCAAACCGTGGACGCGTCTCTGCTCGCATGCGTAAAGGCCGAACTTGTCCACGTGTCCACCGTCCTGAACTCGACCAGCGCAAATCTGACTGGTCGTCTCCGCGTCTCCACAGACGGGCGGAGGTTGCCGTCGCTGCCGGACAAATGCGGCGCCTCGTCTCAGACGTTCGGCTCGTGGCTGCTGCTGAAGTTCCCCTACGGCGACTGTCCCGTCACGTCCCTGGTAAGACGGGTCTTTTCAGGGTTTGACCTCCGGAGCTCCACAACTTGTGGCCGGAGACGATGATGGCGTGTTTCTGTCCACAGGTTCTAAACGGAACCAACGTCCACCAGCTGAAGCTGCGTTACTTCGACCACCTGCTGCAGGACCACGTGACGGCGGAGGCGTCCTGCCGGGATCCCGCCGCCCGGCAGGGTCCGGCGGCGCCGCTGGTGAGGTGCACCGCCGCCGACGTGACGGTGAAGCTGCCGCTGGGAGGCAGGCTGCAGCGGGTGGAGGCTCTGGGTGAAGACGCGGTGGTTGGCACGGCGATAACCACCAACACCACGGCGGACGCAGTGTTCATTCAGATCTCCAGAACCCCGCACACGGTAAGGTGCCCCCCCCCCCCCCCCCCAGTACCACCCAGTGTCTTGGCTCTCTGCCCCCAAACTGAGACGGTGTTTCCACAGGATTCCTTCTTGGAGATCACGCTCCTGGACTCTGCCGGCGAGATGTCCACCGTGGTGTCGGCGTGTCTGAACGGAACCGCGAGGGACGACCAGCCCAGAGCGCCCAAACATCCACGCACTTCCCAGTTGGATGATGAAGACGAAGACTCCTCAGAGGCTGACGACGAGGATGAAGAGGCTTCGGACTCTGAGGCTGACGATGATGAAGATGCTTCAGACCCGAAGGCTGACGACGACGAGGATGAAGACGCTTCAGAATCCAAGGCTGACGACGAGGATGAAGATGCTGACGACGATGAGGAGGATGAAGATGCTTCCGACGACGAGGATGACGATGAAGATGCTTCAGACTCGAAGGCTGACGACGACGACGACGATGACGATGAAGATGCTTCAGACTCTGAGGCAGATGACGACGACGAAGACTCTCCAGCGAACCAGGATGAAGACACTTCAGACTCGGCGGGCGACCAGGACCAGGATGAAGACTCCGACTCTGACTCTGAGGCGGACCAAGATGAAGACTCTTCTGAGGCCGATGATGGCGAGGATGAAGACTCTTCAGACTCGGCGGGCGACCAGGACCAGGATGAAGACTCCGACTCTGACTCTGAGGCTGACCAGGACGAAGACTCTGACTCTGAGGCTGACCAGGACGAAGACTCTTCAGAGGGCAAGGACGAAGACCCTACCGACTCGGCGGCAGGAGGACACGCGGGCTCTTTGGGTTCTGCAGCGAACAACACTGCCTCTTCGGCGGACGCCAACTGAGTCTTTACTTTGTCCTACAGAAATAAAGTCTTTATTGGATGAACTTGATGTTTCTATTGTTTGTTCCACCACGCAACGGTTCATTCTTCCAGAATGAAATTTGACCATTTCCAGGGGACATGAGGGACATTTTGGTGGTACTTGAACTGAGCGAGGCCTGAAGCCCCGTCACTCTCCAGACGTATCCCTTCATGATCAGACTCCTTCAGCCTCTCCTGAACTTGAACCAGATCCCTGCTGCTTCAGAAGGTTCTGGTAGAACCAGTTCACCTCACAGCATGTCGGCTTTCCACCAAAGCTACCTGTGAAAGCTGTTAGCTTCCAAACTTATCGAAACTGACGGAGAAACTTGCAGCAGTAATGTGACACTTCATCACAACCAGTCATAAAGTACATCATCAAAGGCCCTCCCTTTGATGTACTTTATGACTGGCTGCTAGCCCCGCCCTGGACAGATTGGTAGTTTTACTTTAGTAGAACCGATTATGGAAGTCGTTAATCTCTGACCAGGTGACCGGATGTCCTGGAGGGGAAACGTGACGTTCAGGGAACTCCAGTTAAACAAATCTTTAACAGTTTCTTTCAACCGGTTTCAGAATGTGCTGGTCTGAACAGGTGATTTCACCTCTTTATCTTATCTGATATCGGTCACGACTCTTAACGGGACATTCTGATGTAGTTTCCCGGGTGTAGAACCGAGCTGCTCTGGAGGCGTGGCGCCGGAGACGATTCCAGGCACAGGAAGCAAAAGCACAAAGTTGTGAAACTCCGGTGACCTCCCACCTGAGGAGGAAACTCCTTTTATGGTGTGTGCAGGTGTGAGGCCTATAAAACGACGTGCAGAACACACACACGCCTCACACACACACACGCCTCACAGCAGCCGGACCAGCATGCCACTGGGCAGAGTGCAGAAGGAGAGCCAGGGGCCGGGGAACCGGGCCCTGCTGGTGTACGTGTCCAGGTACTACCCCGGGGAGACGCTGCGGAACCGACCCGGGGCCGAGCGGGACGCCAAGAGGCTGCACCGGACCCTCCGGAAGCTGGGCTTCCTGGTGGAGCTGCACAAGGACCTGAGCAGCCAGGAGATCCAGCAGCTGTACCGCACAGGTACACACACACACACACACACACACGTCAACTTCAAAGCATAATTCAAGTGTTTGTGACTTTGAAGTGCAACTTGTGGGTGAATCTCAATCTAATGAACTAAAACCAGTTTTAGTAAAATAAATTCCGATTTGCACGCAGACTGAGAGCATTTCAGTGACACTCGTTTACAAAACCGGCGCAAAACCTTCGCTAAGTTCTCGGCGTCCGTTCACACGACGGCGGCGCTCGCCGACACAACGCTGGAACATTTTGAACACGCCGCGAAAGTGGAACTCTTTGAGCTCCGACTCCGCCGCGGCATCGCAAACGACAGAAACGACACTTGGTGGAAACGCAGAAGCTCCGGTCCGGCTCCCGGTCGCCATGGCAACCAGCTGTTCCGCACATTGCTCGGCAGAGACCATCGGAACAAAGTTGTGACTCCCGGTCCAGATTCCCCCCGGACTTGGTGGTTTTATTTTGACAGTCACCGTAATAACAAGCCGATTTTGACAGTCCATCCCAAGTGTTCCCCAGAACCTCTTACTTCAGAAAGAACTCCTCTACCACTCCGGAAAGTCGTGGATGACCACCAGATGAATTATTAATCCCGTTGACTTGAAGTCTAAATAATTATATAACTCGTGTTGCGTCACCGCTTCGGCGTTCGTCTGGTCAGAACAACCTCGGTCGAGTTCTATCTGATGATCCCAGGAAGATACGAGGCCGTCGGCAATTCCGTAAACACTGATTGGAGCATTTATCAGTTTGCAATCAGGAAGTGATGTCATCGGGTCACGCGGACCGACAGAAGCAGTAAACACGAAGCGGGGACTGAATGTACAGAGCGCTGCAGGGGCGTCAGACATACCTGAGCCGCTGCGTCGCCTGCAGAGTCGGAGGCGTCGTTAAGAATGACATCGTTCTCGTCTCGGAGTTGCACCTAACCCCCCCCCCCCCCCCCCGTTTCCACGTTTCCAGAACGCTCCGCCGTCGTACCCAACAAACGTTCTCCGTTTCCTCTTGGGATTGTCGTGGCGAAGACGAGGCCTTGAAGCTTAAAGAGTTAGAGCTTCAGACCAGAGGAGGATGAAACCGTAAAGAAATAAATCCTGGTTCCCAGAGCGGAGCCTGGTAGTAGTACGGTGGCCCTGAAGTGCAAACCACAACAACAAATCACTAGACTAGACAACTGCAAATTGAAAAACACAACAACAAATTGAAAAACACAACAAATAAAAAAACACCAGGACAGTAACTTCAAAGGAAGAGCAGCAGACGAGCTCTCTGATTGGACGACGGAGCCGTTCAGCCTTTGAACCAGAAGTTATTCTGCCTGGAGAACGAATTTCAAAACCTGGAAAAGTTTGACGACTCCTCTACCGACTCTTTCTCGCAGCTTGGACAAAACATTGTTCCTCCTTTCCTTCCCGATATTTTCTCCTCTTGAAGCTAAACGCGCCACAAGCGAAACGACCACCGGTTCATAAAGCGCTACTTTCCCGTCGTCCAATCAGAGAGATCAGAGAGATCAGAGAGATCTCTCGCTGCCAACTGGTATCTACCTTTTCCCTTTAAGTTACTGTCTTTGTGGTTTTCAATTTGTTGTTGTGTTTAGTGATTTGTTGTTGTGGTTTGGACTTCAGGGCCACCGTACTGTAGGACCCAGGTACTACATGAAAGACATCCTGCTGGTGTTGTTGGAACTCTTTGATCCTGACCAAGAGCCGCGTTGCTGGTCGACACGACGACGAGTCGGAGCGTTTCAGGAGTTCAAACGCGTCGTCATGGATTCTGTAGTGTACCGACTCGTCTCCGTTTGTGCCGCAGAGAGTCGGCGACCCGTGAAGGACTACTTCCTCAGCGTCCTGTCGTCTCACGGGGACGAGGGCTGCGTGTTCGGAGCCGACGGGAAACCCGTCCAACTGTCCCAGATCTTCTCCTACTTTGACAACCAATACATGGAGGACAAGACCAAGCTGTTCCTCATACAGGTGGGCGGGGCAGCGGTGACGGGAGGGGGGGAGGGGCGGCAGGAGAGGTGGGGCGGCAGCAGGTGGCGGGGCCAAGGCAGGAGGGGCGGGGTCTGACGTTTGTGTCTCTGCAGGCGTGTCGAGGACCCGACCTGGACGACGGCGTGGAGGTGGACTCGGGTGGAGGAACCAGCAGCTTCTCTCAGCATCTCTCACTTCCTGTGGAGTCGGCGGTGATGTACGCTACACCACCAGGTACGCTACACCACCAGGTACGCTACACCACCTGGTACACAACACCAGGTACACAACAGGTGCGCTACACCACCAGGTACACTACACCACCAGGTACGCTACACCAGGTACACAACAGGTACGCTACACCACCTGATACACTACACCACCAGGTACACTACACCACCAGGTACACTACACCACCAGGTACGCTACACCAGGTACACAACAGGTATACAACACCACCAGGTACACAACAGGTACACAACACCACCAGGTACGCTACACCACCAGGTACACTACACCACCAGGTACACAACAGGTACACAACACCACCAGGTACACTACACCACCAGGTACGCTACACCTCCAGGTACACAACAGGTACACAACACCACCAGGTACACTACACCACCTGATACACTACACCACCAGGTACACTACACCACCAGGTACACTACACCACCAGGTACGCTACACCAGGTACACAACAGGTATACAACACCACCAGGTACACAACAGGTACACAACACCACCAGGTACGCTACACCACCAGGTACACTACACCACCAGGTACACAACAGGTACACAACACCACCAGGTACACTACACCACCAGGTACGCTACACCTCCAGGTACACAACAGGTACACAACACCACCAGGTACACTACACCACCAGGTACGCTACACCTCCAGGTACACAACAGGTACACAACACCACCAGGTACGCAACACCACCAGGTACACAACAGGTACACAACACCACCAGGTACGCTACACCACCAGGTACGCTACACCACCAGGTACACTACACCTCCAGGTACGCTACACCACCAGGTACACTACACCACCAGGTACGCTACACCACCAGGTACACTACACCACCAGGTACACAACACCACCAGGTACACTACACCACCAGGTACGCTACACCACCAGGTACACAACACCACCAGGTACGCTACACCACCAGGTACGCTACATCACCAGGTACGCTACATCACCAGGTACACTACACCACCAGGTACACAACAGGTACACAACACCACCAGGTACACTACACCACCAGGTACGCTACAGGTACACAACACCACCAGGTACACTACACCACCAGGTACGCTACACCACCAGGTACACAACAACCGTACAACAGGCATCACGGGGACGTGTGGACAGAATTGTTCAGGAGAAGTGGGGGGAGAATAAAGACGTGGTCGTCATGGCGATGGACTCCAGTCTAATGACCTCCTGGTTCTCATGGAGTCTCATTTGTCCCCCGGAAGCTTCTGGTCACTTTGTCCAGTCGACTCTTCAGTGACGATCAGAACCTCTTGATCAGAACCTCTTGATCAGAACCTCTTGATCAGAACCTCTTGATCAGAACCTCTTGATCAGAACCTCTGGAAGACGAGACTCTGACTGACGTCACGGTACTTTGCGGTAACCTTGCCCCGCCTTGCCTTGCCCTGCAGGCTACGGGGCGTTCATGCACCCCCTGGGCTCGGTCTTCCTGCAGACCTTCTGCGCCCTGCTGGAGGACGAGGACCAGCGCCGTCTGGAGCTGACCCGCCTGCTGACCCGCCTGTCGCACCGCGTGGCCTACACCTTCCAGGCCAAGGGCGGCGAGCTGCAAGGCAAGAGGATGATGCCTTGCCTCCTGACGCGCCTCACCAGGGACGTGTTCCCATTCGCCGGGGCGGGGGAAGGGGGCGGAGCCTCCGGGATCTCGGCCACGTCGCTGGTCGGCGCCGGCGGCTTCCGAGAGCGAACGCCCTCCATCAGCTAGACCCCAGACCTGGTTCTACCGGAGACCCTGGTTCTGACGGACCCTGGTTCTGACGGACCCTGGTTCTGACGGACCCTGGTTCTGACAGACCGGTTCTCTGCCCTCCAGCTGGACCCTGTAAAAAACCTCCATGTTTGTTTACTGACTCTTTATTTATTCCTGAATAAAAACTTAAAATACAGTTTGAGCCTCGTCTTTTTTCCTCGTGGAACCTGCAGAACCAGAACCAGAACCAGACCCAGAACCAGAACCAGAGGAGATTTTCGGTCGAGGTCCGGGTCTTGAACCCAGGAATTAGAACGTTCCTCGTCCCTGTGACATCACTTCCTCCTCTTCCTGCGTCCTTTTCCTCTCCTCCTCCTCCTCCTCATTACTCTCCTCTTCCTCCTCCTCCTCCTCATTACTCTCCTCTTCCTCCTCCTCCTCCTCATTACTCTCCTCTTCTTCCTCCTCCTCCTCCTCATTACTCTCCTCTTCTTCCTCCTCCTCCTCCTCATTACTCTCCTCTTCTTCCTCCTCCTCCTCCTCCTCATTACTCTCCTCTTCTTCCTCCTCCTCCTCCTCCTCATTACTCTCCTCTTCTTCCTCCTCCTCCTCCTCATTACTCTCCTCTTCCTCCTCCTCCTCATTACTCTCCTCCTCCTCATTACTCTCCTCTTCCTCATTACTCTCCTCCTCCTCATTACTCTCCTCTTCCTCCTCCTCCTCATTACTCTCCTCCTCCTCATTACTCTCCTCCTCCTCATTACTCTCCTCTTCCTCATTACTCTCCTCCTCCTCATTACTCTCCTCTTCCTCCTCCTCCTCATTACTCTCCTCCTCCTCATTACTCTCCTCTTCCTCCTCCTCCTCCTCATTACTCTCCTCCTCCTCATTACTCTCCTCTTCCTCCTCCTCCTCCTCATTACTCTCCTCCTCCTCATTACTCTCCTCTTCCTCCTCCTCCTCATTACTCTCCTCCTCCTCATTACTCTCCTCTTCCTCCTCCTCCTCCTCATTACTCTCCTCCTCCTCATTACTCTCCTCTTCCTCCTCCTCCTCCTCATTACTCTCCTCCTCCTCATTACTCTCCTCCTCCTCCTCATTACTCTCCTCCTCCTCCTCCTCATTACTCTCCTCCTCCTCATTACTCTCCTCTTCCTCCTCCTCCTCCTCATTACTCTCCTCCTCCTCATTACTCTCCTCTTCCTCCTCCTCCTCCTCATTACTCTCCTCTTCCTCCTCCTCCTCCTCATTACTCTCCTCCTCCTCATTACTCTCCTCTTCCTCCTCCTCCTCCTCATTACTCTCCTCCTCCTCCTCCTCATTACTCTCCTCCTCCTCCTCCTCATTACTCTCCTCCCCCTCCTCCTCATTACTCTCCTCTTCCTCCTCCTCCTCATTACTCTCCTCCTCCTCCTCATTACTCTCCTCCTCCTCATTACTCTCCTCTTCCTCCTCCTCCTCCTCATTACTCTCCTCCTCCTCCTCCTCATTACTCTCCTCCTCCTCATTACTCTCCTCTTCCTCCTCCTCCTCCTCATTACTCTCCTCCTCCTCATTACTCTCCTCTTCCTCCTCCTCCTCCTCCTCATTACTCTCCTCTTCCTCCTCCTCCTCCTCATTACTCTCCTCTTCCTCCTCCTCCTCCTCCTCATTACTCTCCTCTTCCTCCTCCTCATTACTCTCCTCCTCCTCATTACTCTCCTCTTCCTCTTCCTCCTCCTCCTCATTACTCTCCTCCTCCTCCTCCTCATTACTCTCCTCCTCCTCATTACTCTCCTCTTCCTCCTCCTCCTCCTCATTACTCTCCTCTTCCTCCTCCTCATTACTCTCCTCCTCCTCATTACTCTCCTCTTCCTCTTCCTCCTCCTCCTCATTACTCTCCTCCTCCTCCTCCTCATTACTCTCCTCCTCCTCATTACTCTCCTCTTCCTCCTCCTCCTCCTCATTACTCTCCTCTTCCTCCTCCTCCTCCTCATTACTCTCCTCTTCCTCTCCTCCTCCTCATTACTCTCCTCCTCCTCTTCCTCCTCCTCATTACTCTCCTCCTCCTCCTCCTCATTACTCTCCTCCTCCTCATTACTCTCCTCTTCCTCCTCCTCCTCCTCATTACTCTCCTCTTCCTCCTCCTCCTCCTCATTACTCTCCTCTTCCTCTCCTCCTCCTCATTACTCTCCTCCTCCTCCTCCTCATTACTCTCCTCCTCCTCATTACTCTCCTCCTCCTCCTCCTCCTCATTACTCTCCTCCTCCTCTTCATTACTCTCCTCCTCCCCCCCTCTCCCTCCTCCCTCCCTCCCTCCTTCCCTCTCCCTCCTCCCTCCCTCTCCCTCCTTCCCTCTCCCTCCCTCCCTCCCTCACTCCCCCCCCCTCTCCCTCCCTCTCCCTCCTCCCCCCCTCCCTCACTCCCCCCCCCCTCTCCCTCCCTCTCCCTCCCTCCCCTCCCTCCCTCCCTCCTTCCCTCTCCCTCCCTCCCTCCCTCACTCCTCTCCTGTCTCTCCGCAGCTCAGCCGCGGCTCATCCCGTGTGTGTTCCCCGCCTCCGCACCGCCTCGGGCCGGGCATCGAGCCCCGCGGTGACTCGGCGGAGCGATGCCCGCCGCAGAGAGCTCCACTCCGGCTGCGCTCCCCTCGGCTCGGGCCTCCTGCTCCTCCTCCTCCTCCTGCTCCTCCTCCTCCTCCTGCTCCTCCTCCGCGGGACTTTCAGCTCGGAGGAGGACGTGAACTTTTCCCCCGGACGCGGAGTTTTGTTTTTTGCGGCTTTTCGGACACTTTTCTTGCGGGTTGTTTTCGCCTCGCAGGCTCCTCGTGTTGCGTTCAGGGACTCACGGAGGTTTTTTTTGTGTTTTTTTTCTCCCCCCACACACACACTTCTGGAATTCGACGCCAGAAAGCTGAAACGTCCGGGTCCGTGAACGCACCAGCTAACCGCAGCTAGCCTGCTAGCAGTTTAAAAGAACAAAATACGTTCTTGTTTTTTTGAGCGCTTCTGCCGCTCGAAGGGCAGGAAAGCGGGGGGGCTCCGGCCGGGGGGGGGGAGTGGGGGGGAACCGCGCCGCCGCCCTCAGCTACACACTCTCCGGGCCGCTTTCTGCCCGTTTTTCTCCGTTTTCTCTGCCCCGCAAAGTGCCTCCAACTCGGGCCGGGTCCGCGGCGGGCGGCCGAACATGCCGCGGCTCGGCCGGGGCCACGGAGCGGAGCCGCCGGGGGCCGTGGGGGGGCCCGGGGGGGGGGGACGACCTGGGGGCGAGCGACGAGCTCATCGCCTTTAAAGACGAAGGGGAGCAGGAGGAGGAGGAGGACAAGAGGGGCGCGGCGGGGGGTCGCGACCTGGACGACGTCAAGTCCTCGCTGGTCAACGAGTCCGAGGCCAACAACAGCGGGTCCGAGGGGGAGGTGAGCGGGGACCCGGGGGGGCTGGCCGGGGGGGTCCGTCGGGGTTCCCCCAGAGGGGCTCCTTCATCAGGACTCTTCCAGTGGGGTTTCTCCATCGGGGTTCCTTTATCAGGGCTCCTCTGGGGGGGTGCTCCTCCATCGGGGTTCCTCTGGGGGGGTTCTTCCATCGGGCTTCCTTTATCGGGGTTCCTCTGGGGGGGTACTCCTCCATCGGGGTTCCTTTATCAGGGCTCCTCTGGGGGGTTACTCTTTCATCGGGGTTCCTCTGGGGGGGTACTCTTTCATCGGGGCTCCTCTGGGGGGGTACTCCTCCATCGGGGCTCCTCTGGGGGGGTACTCTTTCATCGGGGTTCCT
This sequence comes from Blennius ocellaris, assembly GCF_963422515.1. NCBI lineage: Eukaryota > Metazoa > Chordata > Actinopteri > Blenniiformes > Blenniidae > Blennius > Blennius ocellaris. Next base: position 48,154 of record NW_027662210.1, read on the forward strand.
CTGGGGGGGTTCTTCCATCGGGCTTCCTTTATCGGGGTTCCTCTGGGGGGGTACTCCTCCATCGGGGCTCCTCTGGGGGGTTACTCTTTCATCGGGGTTCCTCTGGGGGGGTTCTCCTCCATCGGGGTTCCTCTGGGGGGGTACTCTTTCATCGGGGCTCCTCTGGGGGGGTACTCTTTCATCAGGGCTCCTCTGGGGGGGTTCTCCTCCATCGGGGTTCCTCTGGGGGGGTACTCTTTCATCGGGGCTCCTCTGGGGGGGTACTCCTTCATCGGGGTTCCTTTGTTGGGGCTCCTCTGGGGGGGGTACTCTTTCATCGGGGTTCCTTTGTTGGGGCTCCTCTGGGGGGGTACTCTTTCATCGGGGTTCCTCTGGGGGGGTACTCCTTCATCGGGGTTCCTTTGTTGGGGCTCCTCTGGGGGGGTTCTCCTCCATCAAGGTGCCCCCGGAGAGGGTTCCTCCAGGAGTCCTGACCAGGTGTCTATGTGTCCTTCAGGCCGACCACCGGAGCAGAACCGGGTCAGAACTGGAGGACAGAGCGGGTCACAACCAGCTGCTACAAGGTACCACACTCTGTCCTCTGTCCACTGTCCACTGGTTCCCCGTCCACTGGTCCTCTGTCCACTGGTCCCCCATCCACTAGTCCACTGGTCTTCTGTCCACTAGTCCACTGGTCCTCTGGTCCTCTGTCCACTAGTCCACTGGTCCTCTGTCCACTGGTCCCCCGTCCACTGGTCCTCTGTCCACTGGTCTTCTGTCCACTGGTCCACTGGTCCTCTGTCCACTGGTGCACTGGTCCTCTGTCCACTGTCCACTGGTCCTCTGTTCCACCGTCAGTCTCCTGGTTCTCTGTTAGATTATTATGGTGACTGTCAAAATAAAACCACCAAGTTAGATTGTTATTATGGTGATGATGGTGATGATGATGACGATGGTGATGATGATGATGGTGATGATGATGATGATGGTGATGATGATGATGAGGGTGATGATGATGGTGATGGTAGTGATGATGATGATGATGGTGATGATGATGATGATGATAATGGTAGTGACGATGATGGTGATGATGATGATGATGATAATGGTAGTGACGATGATGGTGATGATGATGATGATGATAATGGTAGTGACGATGATGATGATGATGACGATGGTGATGACGATGGTGATGATGATGATGGTGATGATGATGATGAGGGTGATGACGATGGTGATGGTAGTGATGATGATGATGATGGTGGTGATGATGATGATGATAATGGTAGTGACGATGATGATGATGATGACGATGGTGATGACGATGGTGATGATGATGATGATGGTGATGATGATGATGAGGGTGATGACGATGGTGATGGTAGTGATGATGATGATGATGGTGATGATGATGATGATGATGATGGTGATGATGATGATGGTGATGATGATGATGAGGGTGATGACGATGGTGATGGTAGTGATGATGATGATGATGGTGATGATGATGATGATGATGATGGTAGTGACGATGATGATGATGATGACGATGGTGATGACGATGGTGATGATGGTGATGATGATGGTGGTGGTAGTGATGATGATGATGATGTCATCGTCTCCCAGCTCTGAGGAAGCAGCAGCATGGCGGCCTCCTCCAGACGTCTCCGTACCTCGGCTATCCGTTCTTCATGATCCCCGACATCACCAACCTGTGTGGTCCCTATGGGGGGCTGGCGGGGGGGGGGCGCACGGTGAGCACGCACACACACACACACACACACACACACACACACACACACACACACACACGATGCTGAAGACAGTTTAGAAGTAAATATGATGAACTCTGATTGAACCATGATTTACTTTTCTGATTGTTGATGGAAGGTGTTGTGACACTGCTGCTCTGCTAAACCTGCTGCTCTGCTAAACTAAACCTGCTGCTCTGCTAAACTAAACCTGCTGCTCTGCTAACCTAAACTAAACCTGCTGCTCTGCTAAACTAAACCTGCTGCTCTGCTAAACTAAACATGCTGCTCTGCTAAACTAAACCTGCTGCTCTGCTAACCTAAACTAAACCTGCTGCTCTGCTAAACTAAACCTGCTGCTCTGCTAACCTAAACTAAACCTGCTGCTCTGCTAAACTAAACCTGCTGCTCTGCTAAACTAAACCTGCTGCTCTGCTAACCTAAACTAAACCTGCTGCTCTGCTAAACTAAACTAAACCTGCTGCTCTGCTAAAGTAAACCTGCTGCTCTGCTAAACTAAACTAAACCTGCTGGTCTGCTAAACAAAACTAAACCTGCTGCTCTGCTAAACAAAACTAAACCTGCTGCTCTGCTAAACTAAACCAAACCTGCTGCTCTGCTAAACTAAACTAAAACTGCTGCTCTGCTAAACTAAACTAAACCTGCTGGTCTGTGAAACAAAACTAAACCTGCTGCTCTGCTAAACTAAACTAAACCTGCTGCTCTGCTAAACCTCCTTCAAAGTAAATCTAAAAGGTTCAGGCGAAGTGACGGCAGGTTTGAGGTTTGAAAGTGCCTCACCATCTTAACTCACATCACACCTCCCCTGAGAAGTTCTCTTCCTCCTACTGTAACATCTGCACACACACACACACACACACACACACACACACACACACACACACACACACACACAAGCTCCAGTGGGGAGATTTAACTGGATCCAGCTGTTAGAAATACCAGACGACACAGAGTCAGTCCATT
>NW_027662210.1:58367-68367 GCF_963422515.1 Blennius ocellaris
TCCACCAATCGGCAGCGAGCTCCCACAGTGCCTTACCTCAGCTGCTGGCTCTGAGACGAGCCAGTCGGCAGTGAGGACGTGACCCCGCCCCCTTTTTTCTACTCGTTTTTTTTATAGCCCGCCTCCAGTTTGTACGAGGAGACGTGTGATTGGTCAATATTTGACTCCGTCTGTGGCCTTTTTCCAGAACTTTCCTCGTTCCGACGGTAGATTCTATTTTCTCCACTCTGTTAATAAAAGTTCACTTCTGACTGCAGCCCGAGTCCGTCTGTCCGCAAAGCACCCACTTTGATCTCCCTTCGCTCTTTGATCTTCCTTCACTCTTCTTCACCTCTTTTTCTTTCCACTCTGCTTTGTTTTCATTCGCCTCAGTGTGAAACCTGGACCTGACGGACGAAGAGCTGAGATCCTGGTTTTCAAAAACTTCTCCATCACTGTCACTGACACAGTACTTTGATACAAGATGGTAGCAGGAGGTGGAGATGAACCACACTGACGTCTGTCACTTTACATTTCACCGGCAAAGTTCTGTGCTGCCCTCTAGTGGTGAAGAGTATTTATACATGATTACTCTGCAACACACTGTCGCTGTGAGATCAAAGGTTTTTTTTTGAAAATAATGTGAAATGTGATCATTTCCCCCGGAACACCTGACGATGTGGAGGAAACACCAGAGGTGGAGAAACTCTGGTCTAACAGACAAAAAGCAAAGTTCTTGTTATTGAAATGACAAAACACTCAATGGAAATGTTTTACAAAACTTTAATGTTTCATCAATCTTTATAACCGTGTGTGGACGCTCTGGGCTCCCTGCTGGTGAGGCTCCTGGATGGTGAGGTTCCTGGTGAGGCTCCTGGCTAGTGAGGCTCCTGGTGAGGTTCCTGGTGAGGCTCCTGGCTGGTCAGGCTCCTGGCTGGTGAGGTTCCTGGTGAGGCTCCCTGCTGGTGAGGTTCCTGGTGAGGCTCCTGGCTGGTGAGGTTCCTGGTGAGGCTCCTGGCTGGTCAGGCTCCTGGCTGGTGAGGCTCCTGGCTGGTCAGGCTCCTGGTGAGGCTCCCTGCTGGTGAGGTTCCTGGTGAGGCTCCCTGCTGGTGAGGCTCCTGGCTGGTGAGGTTCCTGGTGAGGCTCCTGGCTAGTGAGGCTCCTGGTGAGGTTCCTGGTGAGGCTCCTGGCTGGTGAGGCTCCTGGTGAGGCTCCCTGCTGGTGAGGTTCCTGGTAAGGCTCCTGGCTGGTCAGGCTCCTGGTGAGGCTCCTGGCTAGTGAGGCTCCTGGATATGGAGGCTCCTGGTGAGGTTCCTGGTTGGTGAGGCTCCTGGTGAGGTTCCTGGTGAGGCTCCTGGCTGGTGAGGCTCCTGGTAAGACTCCTGGCTGGTGAGGTTCCTGGTAAGGCTCCTGGCTGGTCAGGCTCCTGGTGAGGCTCCTGGCTGGTGAGGCTCCTGGTGAGGCTCCTGTCTGGTGAGGTTCCTGGTTGGTGAGGCTCCTGGTGAGGTTCCTGGTGAGGCTACTGGCTGGTGAGGCTCCTGGCTGGTGAGGCTCCTGGCTGGTCAGGCTCCTGGTGAGGCTCCTGGTTGGTGAGGCTCCTGGTGAGGCTCCTGGCTGGTGAGGCTCCTGGCTGGTGAGGCTCCTGGCTGGTCAGGCTCCTGGTGAGGCTCCTGGTTGGTGAGGCTCCTGGTGAGGCTCCTGGCTGGTGAGGCTCCTGGTAAGGCTCCTGGCTGGTGAGGCTCCTGGTGAAGCTCCTGTGAGGCTCCTGGCTGGTGAGGCTCCTGGTTGGTGAGGCTCCTGTGAGGCTCCTGGCTGGTGAGGCTGCTGGCTGGTGAGGCTCCGCCTCCTCTGGACTCATGTCCATTGTAAGAAGAGAAAAGACTTCATCCAACATCATCAACTGGTAAAACTTCATATCATCAACATTCCTCTTCCAGTCACACTGACAACAACACAAACATAAACAACAACACAAACATAAACACTGGAACATGTTTGTCTACAAACAAAGACACGTTGAGCGGCTTCACCCAGTGATGATGTGACGATGCTGAGTGTGTCCACCAGAGGGCGATAGAGAGTTTTGTCATGTAGAAATGGAGCGGCTCTATTCATAGATGTAAAACACTTAGATTGCCTCATGCGCCGCCTGTGACACGCCTCCAGCGCCGCCATCTTGGAGAGGTCACCTGCTAAATGCCAAACATAGAGATCCCGCGCTAACATCAGTAGCTCGCTTGCTAGTCCATGTAGCAACACAAGTAATACCTCATTTGAAAGCTGAGGAAAAGCTCCATCCCGTGGAAACCTCATGGAAGAACTACTGGGAGGGGGGGTGGGGGGGGTTTCCAAGATTACACACCAAGACGAGGACTGACGTGTCTCTCTCGCCTCTTCTACCCAATCACAATCAAGGTAGGCTCCTCCCCCTTTTTTGACTCCTCCCACAACCAGGCAGCTCTGCTCTGACACATGGCGCCACGACAGTAAGTACTTCCTCCTCTTCCCATAGATGTGTGTGTGGGCGGAGCCAGTCCAGCTCACACAGACACAGCAGATTGTGGATGCAGCTCCTGTCATCCAATATTCAAATGAAAGGAAATCACATAAAAGCTGTGATTTGGGGCGATAAAATTTTAATACGAGGATTTTGGACCAACAAGGTGGATGTCGAAATGTTGAAAAGCATGAACGCTTGTGTGGCGAGGTCTTCTTCTTCTTCTTCTTCTTCTTTTGGGTTTCCAGCAGTATTGACGAGGAGCCTCGTAACATGAAACGTCTCCAGCTGGAAGTAGCATTAGCTTTAGCCTTTATACACAGTGGCTACCATTAGCATTAGCGTACCTAAACTAGCAAGTTAACCTTTCTTTCTAATTCACGTTGGTAGTTTATCACTTTTGATTTGTTTCTTCTTCTTCTTCTTCTTCTTCTTCTTCTTCTTCTGCTTCTGCTTCTGCTTCTTCTTCTTCTTCTTCTTCTTCTTCTGCTTCTTCTTCTTCTTCTTTTGGGTTTCCAGTAGTTTGCATCAGTGAACGTTGCAGTACCGCCATCTGCTGGTTCTATTTCTCTACATTAGTTCATTTCCCACCGCTCAAAGAAAAAGAAAGAAAGAGGGAAAGAAAGAATGAAAGGATCGAGGACGTGTGTGTGTGTGTGTGTGTGTGAGCGGTTCCACGGGCCGCTGCGCCTTTAAGCGTGACGTCACGGTGACGCGGCGCACGGAGGGCGTGGCCGGCCTGTGAAATGTCAGGCAGGAATGGCGCTCGGCGCGGTATTTTGAACAATCGCTTTCTCCTCTCCTCGGTTCTCCCTGGCAGCGCAGCGCGGCGTCCGGACCCCGGGTAAGCTCCAGCGCGCGTCGGCGCCTCCCGCCGGGCCCGAGCGCACCGCACCGGGGCGGGGGAGCCCGCCGGGGGGGGGGAGGGAGGGAGGGGAGGGTGGGGGGGCCCGGCGGAGAGCCGCACGCGCTCCCGGAGCCGAGCAACATTAATGTTGTGCTAGCTAGCTAGCTAGCTCGGGTTAGCAAGCTCAGCAAGTTCGGAGGAGGAGGAGGAGGAGGAGGAGGAGGAGGAGGAGGAGGATGGAGCTTCTGGTTCTGGTTCTGGTTCTGGTCTGAACAGCACCGCCTATAAATCCGGTTTAGTGAGCGCAGAGGACAGATGTGAAGAGTTGAACTCAGAGGAAACTACAGGCTAACTTAGTTGTTTTGACGAGCTACAAAAACAACCTGCTTTTTCTTATAACTGTTAATTTTTGGTCTCCAAACGTCACAATCCTCCCGCTTAATATGATATAAGTGAATTAAAGTAGATAAACTGTTCTTTAAGCTGGGAAAAATGACAAAAACCAGATAATAAGAGTAGATCTGAAGCAGTAGCGTGTCTCAATAACAATATCTGTGGATGTTTAACTAGGTTATATCGTGTTTATAACTAGTTATAGTGGCTAGAATCGAAATGCCAGGTTAGATATAACCTGGGATGAACGTTGTATGTACATATTTATAAGTTATAACGTTGTTTATAACTAGTTACACTACAATAACTGGCATCTTACTGCCAGGCTAGATGTAACCTAGGTTTAAGACTAGTTCTAGTATGTTAACTAGTATCTAGGTTTGTGATAACCAGGGAACTAACCTTGGAAAATAGTGGCTTAAAAATCGCACCATAATAGTATAATCCTATCAAAATAAGAGCATATATGAATGTTTTCTTGGGTTTACGGATGTTTTTAACTACATGCTTTCTTATTTAGACACTCCAGAGCTACTTTTACTACTTTAACGTGACTTTTATCCACAATTATCCCTGGTTATGCCAAACCTGGGTTTACGACCAGGCATGTTACGTTAACTAGTACCTAAAACTCAGGTTTAATAACGTGTGGAATGTCCATCCGCTGCCCAGGTTCCATCAAACCTGAGGTTTGTGTAAGTTAACCACAATATAACTAGTTATAAACATCATATAACTTTGCACAACATCCACACAGTTTTATTTTGACACGTGTTTAACACAAGACCTAGTTCTTCCACCAGCCAAAGTTAGTCCCTGGTTATAGTCAACCTGGGTTTAAGACTAGTTATGTTACGTTAACTAGTATCTCGAACTCAGGTTAGATTTAACCTGGTGGGGGGGAAAAACACTCTGGCTGTGGATTTGCCCTTCAGTTTGATATACAACCTGGGTTAAGACTAGTTATGTTGTGTTGACTAGTACTCTGAGCAGGTTGGTAATAACCAGTGACAGGAGGCTCCTGGAGGCCCCCCGTTGTTTACACTGGTTTTCTCGGCCGGGAGTTGCGGCTGCGGGGGTTTCTGCGGTGTGTTTGCGGGGGGAGAGGAGAGGCTCCGCCGGGCGGGGCGAGGGGGTGAGAGGGGGGGGGGGGGCTCTCCCCCTTGTCCCCTCCTCCTCCTCCTCCTCCTCCTCCTACTCCTCCTCCTCCTCCTCCTCCTCCGGCGGCGTTAGCCGCGGAGCTAACCGAGCTGATGACGGGGGGAAAAATGGCGGATCTTTCGAAATCCACCCCGGGGGCCTGAAATAGAAGCTGAGCCGTGCAGGAGCCCCTGACCGGCGGCGGGACGGCTCCTCCCAGCCCGCCTCCCGGGGCGGGGGGGGGGGGGGGGGGGTCGGGGGGGAGCCCCTCCAGGAGGGGACCGGTGCAGCCGAGCAGCTTCACCCCGGGATCAGCTGTCAGACTCCACCCTCCGCCCGCTCTCCCGTCACGTGACCAGGTCGGCACGTCACGTGGCCGCCAGCGGACCCGTGTTGATATTGGCTGCAGTAATCAGAGGCGCAAAGTAACGAAGTGGAAATATTGAAGTTACTAAAACAACAGCTGGCGTGTTGGAGCAGCTTTGGGAGGAGGAGGTCACACTTTGTAATCCACTACTTTTACTGTGACAAGGAGTAGGAGTAAAGTATGTCACCTTACGTTACTGCAATCAGGATGTATTTGGGATTACTGGAGTTACTGTAACTCCGTGGTGTGTGGGTGTACTTTTGGACTCCAGTACTTCATTGAGTAGAGACTACACTCTGCAATCCACTACTTTTACTATCATACTGTGTGGAAGTTACATGGATACTTAAAGGGTAACTTGAGTTACTATTGTTTGACGTGTACTCTTGAGTATTCTTTTCAAACATAGACTGACGCTCATGCTTGGCAGATTACACCTTGTAATCCACTACTATTAATATCGTTACTATTAATATTAATAACAAAAGCAAGGGTTTTTTCCCCCCAGATGTGTACTTTCACAGGCAGAAGTACTCAGGTTACTGTGATTAGATGCTGTGTGTGCTTTAGGAATGGCCTGAGTACAGATTACACCATGTACTCGGCTACTTTTTTTTAAATCATTTTGTGTGGAAGTAACAAGCGTATTCCTAGGAAAAGAATAACTGAAGTGCCGCTGAACATTGCTCTGGAGTACTTTTAGTTTTACTGCAGTACAATTCACAACACTTGTATCATAAGGAATGAAAGTAACAACTGTCAAGTAATCACATTACTCTCATTACTTCCTATTTGGGCGACACTTGTACTTTTAGGACTGAGAATTGATAATTGATTAAAGTGAATCGCTCCCCAGTTTGAAGTACCTGTACTTCCTGTGATGGTTGTACTTCCTGTGATGGTTGTACTTCCTGTGACGATTGTACTTCCTGTGACGATTGCACTTCCTGTGATGGTTGCACTTCCTGTGGTGGTTGCACTTCCTGTGGTGGTTGCACTTCCTGTGATGGTTGCACTTCCTGTGATGATTGCACTTCCTGTGATGATTGCACTTCCTGTGATGGTTGTACTTCCTATGATGGTTGTACTTCCTATGACGATTGTACTTCCTGTGATGATTGTACTTCCTGTGACGATTGTACTTCCTGTGACGGTTGTACTTCCTGTGATGGTTGCACTTCCTGTGATGGTTGTACTTCCTGTGATGGTTGTACTTCCTGTGATGGTTGTACTTCCTGTGATGATTGTACTTCCTGTGACGGTTGTACTTCCTGTGATGGTTGTACTTCCTGTGACGATTGTACTTCCTGTGACGATTGCACTTCCTGTGACGGTTGCACTTCCTGTGATGGTTGTACTTCCTGTGATGGTTGTACTTCCTGTGATGATTGCACTTCCTGTGATGATTGTACTTCCTGTGATGGTTGTACTTCCTGTGACGATTGTACTGCCTGTGACGGTTGTACTTCCTGTGATGGTTGTACTTCCTGTGATGATTTCACTTCCTGTGATGATTGTACTTCCTGTGATGGTTGCAGTTCCTGTGATGATTTCACTTCCTATGATGGTTGTACTTCCTGTGATGATTTCACTTCCTGTGATGATTGTACTTCCTGTGATGGTTGTACTTCCTGTGATGATTTCACTTCCTGTGATGATTTCACTTCCTGTGATGATTGTACTTCCTGTGATGGTTGTACTTCCTGTGATGATTTCACTTCCTGTGATGGTTGTACTTCCTGTGATGATTGCACTTCCTGTGATGATTGCACTTCCTGTGATGATTGCACTTCCTGTGATGATGTAACGTGTCCTCCTGGTTGTCCAGCAGTGACGAGCAGCTGGACGCCAGCAGACATGGACGTGGTGTCGCCGGAGCTCAACAGCCTCCTTCCCGATGAGATCATGGACACCGAGGCCGTGGAGGACGCGCCTCACGCCCAGTCGGGCGGCGGCGGCGGCGGAAGCGGAGACGCCTCGGTTCCCATGGAAACGGACACGCCCACGGAGCCCCTGCGCCTGTGTCCCCAGGACGGCGCCGCCCCCGGGCAGACCCTCGCGGCGCCCACGGAGTCGGCGCTCAGCCTGAGCTCCGGCGGGCAGCTGTCCATCTCCATCTCCAGCACGCCGGCGCCGCTCCTCGCCCTGAAGCCCGCCCTGGCCACGTCCACCGCCGCCGCCACCAGGACCACGGACAGCGTGAGCGGCGCCGCCGGCGTGCTGCAGAAGCTCGCCGCCCCCCTTCACCATCTCCGCCGCCAACCACCAGATCATCCTCAACAAGGTGGCCACGGAGGCCGCCAAGGCCGCCGCCGCCGCCGCCAGCGCCACGCCGCACATCCTGAAGCAGGACGGCCAGAAGCTGCTGGTCACCGCCATCGGGAAGCCGGGACAGCCCATCGTCCTGCAGCTGCCGCACGCCGCCGGCAAGCCCGGCGGGCCGCAGGCCTCGGGGGAGGCCAAGGCCCCGGGGCCGCAGTTCAAGGTGGTCACCATCGGAGGGCGCGCCGAGCAGAAGGCCGTGGTGACCGGCGGCGGCGCCAATCAGCTGACCACGCTGCAGGCCCAGCAGCTCAAGACCGTACAGGTAAGGCGGCCGCCGCCAGCCGCTACTTTGACCAGGAATTGGTTTCCCCTCGTTCACTACTGGTGTCGCTCAGGAGGACGGCTGTGGAGCCGCTGTTAGCATTAGCATTAGCCAAATGTTTTCTGCTAATTGTTGCTATTTAACTGAACTCCTGTTTACTGGAGGAGGAGGAGGAGGAGGAGGAGGAGCCTCGTCAATCCTGATAGTAACATGAAACGTCTCCAGCTAGAAGTAGCATTAGCTTTAGCCTTTATCCACAGTGGCTACCATTAGCATTAGCGTACCTAAACTAGCAAGTTAACCTTTCTTTCTAATTCACGTTGGTAGTTTATCGCTTTTGTTTTGTTTCTTCTTCTTCTTCTTCTTCTTCCGCTTCCGCTTCCGCTTCTTCTTCTTCTTCTTCTTCTTCTTCTTCTTCTTCTTCTTCTTCTGCTTCTGCTTCTTCTTCTTCTTCTTCTTCTTCTGCTTCTTCTTCTTCTTCTTCTTCTTCTTCTTCTTCTCTTCTTCTTCTTCTTCTTCTTCTGCTTCTTCTGCTTCTTCTGCTTCTGCTTCTGCTTCTTCTTCTTCTTCTTCTTCTTCTTCTTCTTCTTCTTCTTCTTCTTCTTCTTCTGCTTCTTCTTCTTCTGCTTCTTCTTCTTCTTCTTCTGCTTCTTCTTCTTCTTCTTCTTCTTCTTCTGCTTCTTCTTCTTCTGCTTCTTCTTCTTCTGCTTCTTCTTCTTCTTCTTCTTCTTCTTCTTCTTCTGCTTCTTCTGCTTCTGCTTCTTCTTCTTCTTCTTCTTCTTCTTCTGCTTCTTCTGCTTCTTCTGCTTCTTCTGCTTCTTCTTCTTCTTCTTCTTCTTCTTCTTCTTCTTCCGCTTCTTCTTCTTCTTCTTCTTCTTCTTCTTCTTCTTCTTCTTCTTCTGCTTCTTCTTCTTCTTCTTCTTCTTCTTCTTCTTCTTCTTCTGCTTCTTCTTCTTCTTCTTCTTCTTCTTCTTCTTCTTCTTCTTCTTCCGCTTCCTCTTCCTCTTCCTCTTCTTCTTCCGCTTCTTCTTCTTCTTCTTCTTCTTCTTCTTCTTCTTCTTCTTCTTCTTCCCTCATAATGTGTTATTTAAAAGCGTTAACATCAGATCATAGAGCATCTTCCTCCTCTCAGTGGCGTAACGTTCCCGAAGCTCAGCTCAGATGGTTGTTCCTCCTCAGATCGCCAAGAAGAACCCGTCTTTCTCCGCGGCGCCGATCAAGTTGATCATCGCGAAAACGGTGAACAGTAAAGGTCTGAGTCCTCAGACGTCGGTTCCTCCGGTCATCACAGGTCAGAGGCCACGTGCATGCATGGGGGGTGGGGGGCGTGTCTTCCGGGAAGCCCCTCCCCCACCACCGCTCCTGACTCCTCCCGCCCCTCTGTCCCCCAGGACGGGTCCTCACCCAGACGTCCCCGGCGATCCCCCCCAGGACCATCACCCTGTCGGAGCCGCACGGCGCCGCCGGCCTGCCGGGCAAGAAGATCGCCATCTCGCCGCTGAAGACGCCCAGCAAGGTGGGGAACCTCCGCAGGGCTTTCGGGCGCCAGTTTGCAAAAAAAGCTCCGTCTCCGTTGGAAACGGGCCGAGCAAAACCGCTTCACGGTCTGTCGTGTCCCCCCCCCGTCGGCTCCGGCAGGTGACGGTGGTCTCGGTGGCGTCCCCCCTCCTCCGGCGCCTCTCAGAAGTCGGTGGCCCTGCCGGTGAACGTGGCCCTGGGCCAGCAGATCCTCACGGTCCAGCAGGCGTCGGCCGGGTCCCCGGTGAAGGTCCAGACCGGACAGACGTCGGTGCAGGTGAAGGTGACGGGGGGGGGGGTCCGGGGGGGCGGCAGGCAGCCGGTCCGCCGGCGGGCTCCACGCTCACTCCTCTTACCGTCCCCGTCCCCCCTCCTCCTCCCCCCCCGCAGGGCGTCAAGCCGGGGCAGTCCGTGGCGGTGGGCGGGGTCGGGGGCTCCCAGTTCAAGACCATCATCCCCCTGGCCGCTCAGACCAACGTGCAGCAGATCCAGGTCCCGGGGAGCCGCTTCCACTACGTCAGGCTGGTCACCACCAGTACGGCCAGCAGCACCGGGCCGGCCAGCGGGCCCAGCACCAGCTCCATGCAGACCGGTGGGTGGGGGGGGGGGGTCGTCTCGGGGGGGTCTTGGCATCGTGGTGCGTTGGATTGTGACTCTGGTTGTTGATCAGGT
>NW_027662210.1:73367-85867 GCF_963422515.1 Blennius ocellaris
AGCTAATGGGTGCTAACAGACAGCCTTCTGGAGCTAATGGGTGCTAACAGATAGCCTTCTGAAACTAGCGTGTGCTGACAGATAGCCTTCTGAAACTAACGGGTGCTAACAGATAGCCTTCTGAAACTAACGGGTGCTAACAGATAGCCTTCTGAAACTAACGGGTGCTAACAGATAGCCTTCTGAAACTAATGGGTGCTAACAGATAGCCTTCTGAAACTAATGGGTGCTAACAGATAGCCTTCTGAAACTAACGGGTGCTAACAGATAGCCTTCTGAAACTAATGGGTGCTAACAGATAGCCTTCTGAAACTAATGGGTGCTAACAGATAGCCTTCTGAAACTAACGGGTGCTAACAGATAGCCTTCTGAAACTAATGGGTGCTAACAGATAGCCTTCTGAAACTAATGGGTGCTAACAGATAGCCTTCTGAAACTAATGGGTGCTAACAGATAGCCTTCTGAAACTAGCGTGTGCTGACAGATAGCCTTCTGAAACTAATGGGTGCTAACAGATAGCCTTCTGAAACTAATGGGTGCTAACAGATAGCCTTCTAGAGCTAACGGGTGCTAACAGATAGCCTTCTGAAACTAACGGGTACTAACAGATAGCCTTCTGGAGCTAACGGGTGCTAACGAATAGCCTTCTGGAGCTAACGGGTGCTAACGGATAGCCTTCTGGAGCTAGCGGGTGCTAACGAATAGCCTTCTGGAGCTAGCGGGTGCTAACAGATAGCCTCCTGAGCCTAACGGGTGCTAAGGGATAGCCTTCTGGAGCTAACGGGTGCTAACAGATAGCCTTCTGGAGCTAGCGGGTGCTAACAGTGCTAACCTCCTGAGCCTAATTGGTTTGGCGTGTGTGGCGGCCCCGCCCCCTCTGATGCACCCCCCCCCCCCCCCGCCTCGTGTCTCCCGCAGGCTGCCGTACACGTTCGTGACGAAGGAGGTGCTGGAGGCGACGTGCGAGTGTCTGCTGGAGCAGGCCAAGCGGGCGGAGCAGGCGCAGCAGGCGGCGCCGGAGGCGGAGCGACTCGTCCTGGAGGAGTTTGGACACTGTCTCATGAGGATCATCAGCTCGGCGGGGAAAGCCAAGGCAGACTGCACCTCCATGACCTGCTAGACTCCTCCCCCTCCCCGCCCCTCCCCCCCCTCCAGACAGCACTTGTTGGACTGAGCAGAATCTTCACTGAAGACGAACTCACGTTTTCTCTTTTCTTTCTCTTTTTCGAGGTTTCCCGTCATTTCTATGTAATCTCTCTCTCCGTGCTTACCGTAGACACAACGTGTACCTTTTTGATATTTATTTTGTAATCATGTCGAGCGCCGACGCCGCGGCGACGACGCGGACCGAACGCTCAGTGACCGTCGGAGGAGTTGGACGGCTCTATTTTTATCGGCCGGCTGCTTCCTGTACGCCGAAGACGAGACTCGGGACCCGTGCGACTCGTTTGCGTCATCGTTAAACCCCGCCCCCCCGCCTTGACCGAAGGACACGCCCACTCTCACCAACAGCCTTCCTCCAGCTCTGATCTCGACGCCCCCGACCCCCCCCCTCCCGGCCGATCAGGTGAACGTGGGATGGTGTTTGAGAGGAACACTTACGTAGAAGACTCTCCCGTCTTTGTGCTTTGAGATTTGTTAATTTTGTTATTTCGTACGACTTCATGTTTTTCCTGTCGGCAGCGTCTCAGAAGCAGAATATTTTATCTTTGTGTTTCTAACTCCGACGACGGCGCCTCCGGGTGTAAAATAAAAATAATGAGGCCATTGATTACATCGTTTTAAGGCAATGGAGAATTTCTTGGCGACTCTGCCGTGTGTGTTCACTTTCATTACAACCAACAGCACCCACTAGTGGACCAACATGGAAACTACATCATTTTCAGTGTTTCTGCCGTTTCTGTGGACGAAACATTAAAAAATTTCCCGCGTAAACGTGAAACTTTACCGGAACCAAAACGATGCGTTTTAACTTGAAATGCTGCCTTCAGTGACCGAGGCCTGAGCGCCACATATTTGAAGACTTCGTCAAACTTGTTGAAAATCTAGTTGAAGCAGGTTCAAGATCACCTGGCATGTGTCAGGAAGAGGTTTAAAATAAGTCTGCAAGCAGAAACGAGCTACGAGACGAACACACACGACGATATGAAGACGAACTGAGACATTAAATAGGATGTGTGTGAGGTTTGATGATATTTTAATCTGAAAGCTTGTTTTCCCCCCATTTTCAGTTTGTGTTTGAAGGAATGAATGTGATTTATTAAAGTTTAAAATAAAACTCGACTCTTTTGCACTGAAAAATCGATTTAAAAAACATTTATCGGTAAAATAAAAAAAAAGTTTTACCGGGAAAAAAATATTTTTCAATTGAGAAAAAAAATTCATCGGGGAAAAATATTTTATTGGAAGAAAAAAAAAAATAAATTGGGAAAAAAATATAGTTTTTATCGGAAAAAAAATATATATATATATATTTAAAAAAAAATATATATATATATATAATTTATTTGTTACCTTTTGAGTTGTTTTTTTTATGGAATTTCGGGAGAGAAAAAAATAATTTGATCTCATTTAACGCTAACGTGTTGTGGTTTTCCCGCGCGGCAGGGGGCGACACCACCGGAAGTTGGGCCTGTGTACTTCCGGTGCTCAGCGGCCGCGCGCCGTGCAGGAGGGACACCGCGGTGCAGAACAACGTGATCCGCTGCTCGTTTCCACCCGAAATCTTCGCGAAGCAAACATTTCTCTCGTTCAGTCCTCAGCGCCGCTTCTGATTCCTATTTAGATTCATTTATTTTACTTTCAGCCACTTTTTATTTTTTTATAAACGAGGTTTTGTTCCGCGAGTTTCATCGCAGCACGTGGTGGATTTTTTTCTTTTCGTTCAACAGGTGAGCGTTTACTTGGATTACATCCGACTTTCTTTCACTGTTTAATCCGTCGTGTGAACACAAACACCACCGAGGTCTCGTGCAAATCGGCGTTAATAAGAAATAAGATGCACTTTTAAATCCCTTCAGTCGCTGCACATCATGAAAAATGGAGATTAAACCAATTCGTCAGGCTTGTTTTTTTACTCTCGTTTATATTCTGCACTGTAATCTGAGTAAATGTCTTGTTTAACAGGTCGCGTGGAGAAGAAGAGCCACACCTGAGCAGGTAAGAAGTGTTTAAATTGACCAACGGCCTTCCCAATGATTAAACCAATCACTACCCATCTGACCAGTCACGTGACTGTGGAGGATTATTTTCCAACTGCTGTATGAGGGTTCTGGCCTTTAATATCTACAAGCAGCTTTAAGGTGAATTTCAGTATTTTTTTAAAAATCTCATCTAACAATTCCTGTTTTTCTTTCAGGGTGGAACTTCAGGAGATTCATCGTGAAACTACCGAGTGAATAAATCATGTTTCAATTTGATGAATTAAAAGATTAAAACAAAGCAGGTGTTTGTGTTTTTTTGGTTTAAGCAGTTACAGGTAAATGTTTAATAAATGCCCGAGCAAGTTAAATGAAGCTGACGTCACATTTCATTAAAGATGTGGTCAATTGAATTAATCTGACTTGTTAACAGTTAATGAGCGATGATGTCGAATTCAGAGCGAATCTATATAAACCTGTATAAGGTTTCTCCTGTAAATACAGCTGTGGAAGCATAAATATCCTTCAGAATTAAAAAAAATACTTGAGGCAAATGTATTTATAGGGCTGCATTTAAACAAGGCAATTCAGTGCTTAACATTAAAGCTGATTCTCTCAGAAAAATACTCGTTAAAAAACGAGTTGTCTAATTCATTTACATCATTCCAAGAACAATTATATAAATATAAAATACTCTGATAAAGAGCAGGTATTCATTAATAGAATTAATTCACGTTGTCATTCCAAAAACAATGATAGAAATATAAAATACTCTGATAAATTACTAACTTACATTGATACTTATATATCGTATATTTCATATGGCATATTGCATGTACATATACATGTGAAAGTACACTATTACTATTGTATTATAAGTATACTATTACTATTGGTATTATTATTACTGATAATATTTTATTGCGACCATTATTAGTAGTACTATACATGAGTATTATACACTATTACACATTGTTATCTGTATTGTTATTATTATTATATAATGCCTACTTCTAATGGCTCTGCCACTGCACCTTAATATTTATTGATCTTGCTTTTATCTCGTCTTATTTCTAAGTGCCCATGTTCCGTTCTGTGTTTTACTTTGTCTTATACCCAGATACTTTTATTTCGTACTTTTATTTCTATTCTATTGTATTTTATAATATTCGTATGTACCAGATTGCTGCAACAAAACAATTTCCCTTCGAGGATGAATAAAGTAATTATCTATCTATCTATCTATCTAAAGAGCAGGTATTCATTAAGTTGCCCGGTCCAATATGGCGGCGACTTTGACGTCCGGTGGTGCGTCCTCATGTAGCTTCCATGGCTAACTTGTAGCCACAGTTTTTTTTAGCTCCATAGAGTTAACAGAGTCAGCACCGCTAACCCGGGTAGCGGAGCTGGCACGCCTTGTTCGTTTAGTACAGTTATTACAGTCGGCACCATTAACCCGGGTACGCTTAGTACACTTAGCGCAGTTAGCACGATTAGCCACGGCTAGCCGCGGCCAGCCCGGCCTCCGCCGGAAGTGCCGGTTCTTCTTCGTGGGAGGAGGAGTCCGTTGCTTAGTGCCACGTTGATGGAGCGAGTGGGGACGTGGAGTTCTGAGTCTGCAGCCGGGACCCGGTGAACCTCTTCCCCGGTGTTCGACAGCCGCTGATCCCCGAGCGGAGCGGAGGCGACCTGTGCGCGGCGGCGGAGGAGGAGAGTGTCCGAGTGTCACCGCGAGGAGCCGCAGATTAGACGGAAGGTGAGCGGCTCCGTGCGGCTAGCATGCTACCAAACACCGCGTCCTGCTGCGGGACGCTCCGTTCCGCTCACCTGGCGCGCGTGCGCACGTGCACGCGCGCCAGGTGACAGTCACGCTCCTGCCCGCTGCTGTCGCCGCGGAGGAGCTTCATGCCCGTGAGGGGCAAATCAGCTGTTAGCGTGTGTGTGTGTGTGTGTGTGTGTGTGTGTGTGTGTGTGTGTGTGTGTGTGTGTGTGTGTGTGTGTGTGTGTGATTGACAGTGTGCGCGTCAAGTCCGTTATTCATAATAAACAATAACACGTTATAGTGATATAATGAATCACCGCCTGTGTGTCAGTGGCTGGAGGGATTACAGAGTAAAGGTGTAATCAGAGTACTCTCAGTAATCAGAGAACTAATGAATTCTTCTTCTCTTCGTTCTAGTTTGTTTGCAGGAATAAAGAAAAAGTCGAGCCTTAAAAGTAAAGTGAGACTTTCTTCATTTGTAAAGTTCAATTAACAGAAACTTGTTTCGATCCCTTTGATGTTTTATTGTGAAAGTGTGTTTCAGTTTCCTTCCTGCAGGTTCCACCTTGTTTCATCTTCTGTCTTCAGGATGAAGCTCAAGCAGATCAACCGGACGGCCATCCAGAGCTGGAGCCCCGCGGAGCAGCACCCCACCTACCTGGCCACAGGTACACACACACACACACACACACACACACACACACACACACACACACACACACACACACACACACACACACACACACACACACACACACTCTATAACCTGACATCTTGGAGGACTAGAAGCTAAATGCTATTTCAGAATGCTAATGATGATGTACAGTAGGATGAGTGGCTCATTATAGGTCTCTCTCTCTCCCCCTCTCCCCCCCCCCCCCCCCCCAGGTACTTCAGCTCAGCAGTTGGACTCGTCCTTCAGCACAAACGCGTCTCTGGAGTTTTTCCTCTTGGATTTATCAGATTCCAGTTTGGACATGAAGTCATGTGGCAGCTTCTCGTCTCCACACAGGTTGGTCCCCCCCATACGACCCCCCCCCCCCGCATTACCCCCAATACTGCCCCCCCCCCCCCCATTACCCCCAATACTGCCCCCCCATACTACCCCCCCCATTACCCCCAATACTGCCCCCCCATTACCCCCAATACTGCCCCCCCATACTACCCCCCCCATTACCCCCAATACTGCCCCCCATACTACCCCCCCCATTACCCCCAATACTGCCCCCCCATACTACCCCCCCCATTACCCCCAATACTGCCCCCCCATACTACCCCCCCCATTACCCCCAATACTGCCCCCCCATACTACCCCCCCCCATTACCCCCAATACTGCCCCCCCATACTGCCCCCCCATTACCCCCAATACTGCCCCCCATACTACCCCCCCCATTACCCCCAATACTGCCCCCCCATACTACCCCCCCATTACTGCCCCCCCAATACTACTCCCCCATTACCCCCAATACTGCCCCCCCATACTACCCCCCCCATTACCCCCAATACTACCCCCCCATTACCCCCAATACTGCCCCCCCATACTACCCCCCCATTACCCCCAATACTGCCCCCCCCATTACCCCCAATACTGCCCCCCCATACTACCCCCCATTACCCCCATTACTGCCCCCCCAATACTACCCCCCCATTACCCCAATACTGCCCCCCCAATACTACCCCCCCATTACCCCCAATACTGCCCCCCCAATACTACCCCCCCATTACCCCCAATACTGCCCCCCCATACTACCCCCCCCCATTACCCCAAATACTGCCCCCCCATACTACCCCCCCCCATTACCCCCATGTTCCCCCCCATGGTACCCCCCAATGGTGCCCCCCCCCCCCCCCCCCCATTACCCCCCATTACCCCCATGTTCCCCCCATACTACCCCACCATGTTCCCCCCCCATGTTGACCCTCTTTCACCCCCCCCAGGTACCACAAACTGGTGTGGGGTCCGTGCGGTATGGAGGGGGGGGGCACCCCGTCCGGCGTCCTGATCGCCGGCGGCGAGAACGGAAACGTGATTGTTTACGACCCGGCGAAGATCCTGGAGGGACGAAGTGACGTGGTGATTCACGAGGGAGACAAACACTCTGGACCCGTGAGGGCGCTGGACATTAACCCCTTCCAGGTGAGGGGGGGTGTGTGTGTGTGTGTGTGTGTGTGTGTGTGTGTGTGTGTGTGTGTGTGTGTGTGTGTGACTATAAACAAACACAATTCTGTAAACAAACAAAATAAGATTATAAACAAACAAAACAAGACTATAAACAAACGCAAAATAAAACTGTAAACAAACAAAACAAGACTATAAACAAACACAAAACAAGACTGTAAACAAACAAAATAAGACTGTAAACAAACACAAAATAAGACTATAAACAAACAAAATAAGACTGTAAACAAACACAAAATAAGACTATAAACAAACAAAAAACAATACTGTAAACAAACAAAACAAGACTATGCACAAACACAAAACAAGACTGTACACAAACACAAAACAGTCTTGTTTTGTTTGTTTATAATCTTATTTTGTGTTTGTTTATAGTCTTGTTTTGTTTGTTTATAATATTATTTTGTTTGTTTACAGTATTGTTTTTTTTTATGGTCGTATTTTGTGTTTGTTTACAGTCTTGTTTTGTGTTTGTTTATAGTTTTGTGTTTGTTTACAGTCTTGTTTTGTGTGTGTTTACGGTCTTGTTGTGTGTGTTTACAGTCTTGTTGTGTGTGTGTTTACAGTCTTGTTGTGTTTGTTTACAGTCTTGTTGTGTGTGTTTACAGTCTTGTTGTGTGTGTTTACAGTCTTGTTTTGTGTGTGTTTACAGTCTTGTTGTGTTTGTTTACAGTCTTGTTGTGTGTGTTTACAGTCTTGTTGTGTTTGTTTACAGTCTTGTTGTGTGTGTTTACAGTCTTGTTGTGTTTGTTTACAGTCTTGTTTTGTGTGTGTTTACAGTCTTGTTGTGTTTGTTTACAGTCTTGTTGTGTGTGTTTACAGTCTTGTTGTGTTTGTTTACAGTCTTGTTGTGTGTGTTTACAGTCTTGTTGTGTTTGTTTACAGTCTTGTTGTGTGTGTTTACAGTCTTGTTTTGTGTGTGTTTACAGTCTTGTTGTGTTTGTTTACAGTCTTGTTGTGTGTGTTTACAGTCTTGTTGTGTGTGTTTACAGTCTTGTTGTGTGTGTTTACAGTCTTGTTGTGTTTGTTTACAGTCTTGTTGTGTGTGTTTACAGTCTTGTTGTGTTTGTTTACAGTCTTGTTGTGTGTGTTTACAGTCTTGTTTTGTGTGTGTTTACAGTCTTGTTGTGTTTGTTTACAGTCTTGTTGTGTGTGTTTACAGTCTTGTTGTGTGTGTGTTTACAGTCTTGTGTTTGTTTACAGTCTTGTTGTGTGTGTTTACAGTGTTGTTGTGTGTGTTTACAGTCTTGTTGTGTGTGTTTACAGTCTTGTTGTGTGTGTTTACAGTCTTGTGTGTGTTTACAGTCTTGTTGTGTGTGTTTACAGTGTTGTTGTGTTTGTTTACAGTCTTGTTGTGTTTCTTCCTCCAGACGAACCTTGTAGCTTCGGGAGGAAACGAGTCTGAGATCTACATTTGGGACATGAACAACTTCGGCTCCCCGATGACGCCGGGGCCCAAAGCTCAGGTAGCGCCTGTCCCCTTTAGAGGTCAAAGGTCAGATTTACCCCCTAGCTAATCGTGTGTGTGTGTGTGTGTGTGTTCAGCCAGCGGAGGACATCAGCTGCGTGTCCTGGAACCGCCAGGTGCAGCACATCCTGGCGTCGGCGAGTCCCAGCGGCCGGGCGTCGGTGTGGGACCTCCGCAAGAACGACCTCATCATCAAAGTCAGCGACCACAGCAACCGGGTGGGTGGCGGGCGGCGTGGAGGCCGTGATGTCACTGTGACATCACTGTGACGTGGCTGTGATGTCACTGCGACGTGGCCGTGATGTCACTGTGATGTCGCCGTGATGTCACTGTGATGTGGCCGTGATGTCACTGTGATGTGGCCGTGATGTCACTGTGACGTGGCCGTGATGTCACTGTGATGTGGCCGTGATGTCACTGTGACGTGGCCGTGATGTCACTGTGATGTGGCTGTGATGTCACTGTGATGTCGCCGTGATGTCACTGTGATGTGGCCGTGATGTCACTGTGACGTGGCCGTGATGTCACTGTGATGTCGCCGTGATGTCACTGTGATGTGGCCGTGATGTCACTGTGACGTTGCTGTGATGTCACTGTGATGTGGCCGTGATGTCACTGCGACGTGGCCGTGATGTCACTGCGATGTCACTGTGACATGGCCGTGATGTCACTGTGACATCACTGTGACGTGGCCGTGACCTCTGACCTGTGCGTCCCCAGATGCGCTGCTCCAGTCTGGCCTGGAACCCCGAGGTGGCGACGCAGCTGGTGGTGGCGTCGGAGGACGACAGGATGCCGGTCATCCAGATGTGGGATTTACGCTTCGCCACCTCGCCGCTCAAGATCCTGGAGCATCACACACGGTGAGCGCCCGCCTCCTCTCAGTCCCCGCCGGCCCGGCTGTTTATCGGCGGCGCTGACGGCGGCCATGTCTCCGTGCAGCGGCGTCCTGTCCGTCGCCTGGAGCCTCGCCGACCCCGAGCTGCTGCTCAGCTGCGGCAAGGACAACCGGATCCTGTGCTGGAACCCCGGCACGGCGGAGGTAGGGAGACGTCGTGGTGGCGAGTGGCGTGTGGCGTGTGGCCGCCGCCGCCACGCCGCGCTCACCGAACGCATCCCGCCGACCGCAGGTGCTGTACGAGCTGCCCACCAGCAGCCAGTGGTGCTTCGACATCCAGTGGTGCCCCCGGAACCCGGCCGTGCTGTCGGCCGCCGGCTTCGACGGGCGCGTCGACGTCTTCTCCATCATGGGCGGCGGCAGCCAGGCGCAGAGCCAGCGCCACGCCGACCAGGTGAGGAGGGGCGGCGAGGTGCGTTCAGGGAACCCCCTGTTCGCGCTTCGGCGGCTTTCGGGTCGTCTCTGACGGCGACGTCTGTCCGTGGTCCGAACGAGAGGCGTTCAGGGAACTCTGGGACGTTAAAGACGTGTGAGACGTTCAGGAGACGTTGGGACATTCCGGCGTCCTGAAGGAGAGGTGTGGGTGTGATGCGTTTAGGGACCTTCTGTAAATTTGTGGCATCGTCTGGAGGCGTTCAGGGAACCTCTGGAAAGTTGACTCTACTGTTGGCATGCGAGGCATTCAGGGACCATTGGGGACCATTGGGGACCATTGGGGAAGAGTTGACCTGTTGTTGACTTGGACATCATTAAGACATGGGGGGGGGGGGTCGGGGGTCGGGGGGGTCGGGGGTCTGGATTCTAACTCGGGACTGTCCCGCAGTGAGGCGACGGTGCAAACCACTTCACCCCAACCCCGTCTTTTTCGCCCTCGATCTGTTTGCCTCGTCTCAGATCAGCACGTCTTTCGGGAACATGGACCCGTTCGGGACGGGGCAGACCCTCCCCCCCCTGCAGCTGCCCCAGACCGCCGCCCCCCCGGCCGCCGTCGCCCCCCTGAAGAAGCCCCCCAAGTGGATCCGCAGACCCGTGGGCGCCTCCTTTGCCGTGAGTTCCCGCCCCCCCTTCCCCCCCCAGGCTTTGACCCGAAGCCTCGGTTCAGACTCTGGGTCGTTGTCGTCCCCCAGTTCGGGGGGAAGCTGGTGTCCCTGGACAACGTGGCTCCGGACCCCCAGCGGCCCCCCGCCCGCCTGGTCCACGTCAGCCAGGTGGTGACGGAGACGGCGTTCCTGCGGCGCTCCGACCGGCTGCAGCAGACGCTGAGCTCCGGCGGCTTCGTGGAATTCTGCCAGGAGAAGATCCAGTCCGCCGGGAACCCCTTCGAGAAGACCATCTGGTCTTTCCTCAAGGTGGGGACGGCGGGACGGAGGAGGGACGAGGGACATCTGGGGACGCGGTCGGTCTCGCGACGTGACGGCTTCTTGTTTTCTTTCAGGCGAACTTTGAAAGCGACGTCCGCAGCAAATACCTGGAGCTCCTGGGGTACGACAAGGAGGAGCTGGCACTGAAGGTAGCAAGACGGCGCATGCTAATCGGTTAGCCGCACGGTGTAGCGCCAGGTTGCACCACTAGGGGGTGCAGTGAGTCGACCAGCTGCCTGAACTCTGCAGCTTCATTCTCTCCTTTCAGAAACTCGTTTCAGTGATAAAAGTCTGAGCCGCCATGTCGGTCTGCTTTTAACTGCAGGAGTGGTGCGTTCAGGCGCATCACGTAACCCCGCCCGCCGACACGTTGACGAGCTGCGGAGCTCAGACGGCGGCGAGGCTACAAGCTAAATGTGATCGGTAACCCGGACGGCTGGAATTGTCCGTCCAGAAAGAGACGAAGGAAATGACGTCGTTTTGTTGTTTCAACTCGCCGCCCAGTGGACACGAGTGTCATTACACCAAATCCAGCAGCTTTTAATGTGAAAGGTTCACGTTCGCTGACTCTCAACGTGTCCGAATTTAAAATGTCTTGATGTTTTCAGATCTCGGCGGCGCTTGAGGAGAAACCTGCCGACGCTCCAAAGGTGAGAAGTGATCTGGGTGGGCGGGGCTAGAGTGGGAGGGGCGGGGCTACATGGGGAGGGGGCGGGGCTTCAGGGGGAGTATTTCAAACGTCCGTGTCGTCGCCGTGTTTCCACTGGAGTCAGTCGTGGTGGTTTTATGTTGAAATCGGGAAGTGGCGCAAGACTTTCCAGGGTTTCAGCTCCACTTCTTCAAACCGTCCGTTTAACCCTTTCCTACCCGTTTCCATGGAAACACTGTCCTGTTGAAAACGAACAGGAAGTGGAGAACCGGAGCTTTATGTACCGTCACTGCAGGACGTCACCACGTTTTCTTGACTTTCTGTTGCCGGCAGAGAGAAAGTAACTTCCTGTTCGTAACGCAGGTGGAGGTGTCGACTTCAGCCGCCGCCGCCGCCCCGCCGGCCGCCGCCGCCCCGCCGCCATTACCGGACCTCAGCTTCCTGCCGCCCGCCGACACTCCGGAGGCGGCGTTCGACCTGATCGCCGCCTCAAACTGTCCCGCGGCCGAAACCCTGGACCTGAACTGCACTCCTGGAGCGGAGACCCCGGACCTGACGGCGGCAGAGGAGGCGGAGCCTGAAGACCAGGGCGTGGCCAGTGAGGCCGACGTTCATGTGGAGGAGGTGCTCCTCGAGGACGAGGAGGAGGAGGAGGAGGAGGAGGACGAGGAGGTTCCATTAGAGGAGGTAAAGCCTCACATTGACGCCGTCTTGTCCTCGGTGAACTTCAGGGCGAAATGTTGCGACACACTGTTGTTCTGTTTCAGGAGATGGCCCCGCCCACTGGGGAGGAGCCAAATCCTCCTGAGGCTCCACCCACTGGGGAGGAGCCAAATCCTCCTGAGGCTCCGCCCCCGGCTGACGCCTCAGCTCTGTTTGAGGCTCCGCCCCCGGCTGACGCCTCGGCTCTGTTCGAGGCTCCGCCCCCGGCTGACGCCTCGGCTTTGTTTGAAGCTCCGCCCCCGGCCGACGCCTCGGCTTTGTTTGAGGCTCCGCCCCCGGCCGACGCCTCGGCTTTGTTTGAGGCTCCGCCCCCGGCTGA